>NC_079547.1:787500-937500 GCF_015846415.1 Triplophysa dalaica | reverse complement strand
GTTGTATCAGGTGTACTGAAGATTGATATCTGTATCATTTGGCAAACATGAGCTGATGACATTTTCAAATCCCCTTTGGTCACCGACATCACTACTACTGAGACTTACTCACTTTACACCCTTAAAGGCGGGGTGTCCGATTTCTGAATTACGGCCAAGTACCAAAACAACCTTGTAGCCAATCAGCAGTAAGGTGCACAGGACGGACATTAGTCGAGCCGAGCGCTGACGAAAGCCATAGATGGGGGTAGGGGTGTGTCTGTTTTGGTGATTTGAACATCAACAACGGCTATGAGAAATCGTACACCCCTCCTTTAAGCACACACACACTGTATTTACACCTCATCAGATTTTTTTGTTAGCTATGTCATTGGAACCGTTATGAAGGTGAATACAGAGTGTTTTTACACCCTAGCTTTCAACACTGAGCTTCCAATCAACAGAAAACCAAAACAACACTTCTGATCATCCATTTAACGCCTGTTAAAACTATCCGTGTTCTTGGCTACAGCGGGCCAGCTGTGTCTTTAGCCGAGTATAAGGCGGTCCTGTCCCTCTATTGTGTGTCTCTTTCTGTCACCGGGGGCTCTGGAGGTTTTAGGGGCCTCCAGTTCAGCTCTAGCCTGCAGCACAACACCCGAACTGCGGTCGCCTCTTTGTCTCCTCCGTCCTTTCATCTCCTGCCTCCCGTCGTGGGATACGGGCCGAGGTCACACTACAGTACAGAGGCTCACTTGCGTCTTTTGTTTCATTCTGCGGATTTATTTTTCAATGTTTGGGACTGTTACACATGCTCACCCAACACCGTCGTGACATCTTCATACAAGCCCATGCTGCACAATGACCGCAAAATCCTCTAAAACAGTAAACACAAGCACTAGTTAACTTACAGCGAGGAGACCTCTAGACTCAATGAAGAAAACAAGAGTCATGTCCCATGTGGACTTTAGGAGTCAAATGTCTTTTTAATGTGCCATCTATTGGATACTCCGGGTGATGTCATTGCGTGACATTTAATGGATGGATGAAAAGAACGTGATATGCTATATGACAAGCCCTGTGGTTTGTGTAATGTGACCGGGATGCACGTCAACTGTATGAATAATAGGGTTGAGCATTCAGACATGAAGTCAGAGAGTTCTAAAACACATTTTAATCTGAACATTTATAGAGCATCAAACAAACTGCAAAAATAATGGATTTCTTACTTTGACTTATACTATGGCGTGTTTAAATACTTGATTCTGATTGGCCGGAAAGTGTGCATTAAAACCGTTTTATCATTTAATTTGTTATCATTATCATTTGTAAATATAATGTCATATATGTTATTAAAAGAAATATTAATAATATTGTGTAATATTAAACTACACCTCTCAAAATGATTTGCAGCATCCGGGTTACAGGGTGTTATTAGTTTTGAGCGGTTGTTATTTGAAAATAACAACCTTTGGAATGTCGCGACTGGCCAATCAGAATCAAGCATTCAAATGAGCCGTGATATAAAGTATTTTAATGCACGCTTCGCATCTGGTGGTATTTGGCCTCCACGTCCACGGATAGCTGTGGTTTATCCCTTACTTAATCTCTCTACTTACTTAATTTTGTTCGTTTATTTTACAAAACATGATTTACTAACTTACAGTGTCATTCTGCTTCTCAAGTAAAAGTGTTTTTATGGTAATTAAGAATCTTTATATATTTGGGCTAGACAAAATTTTTGCAGTGAAGCACAGTGAATTGTAATTAAAATTTGATAAATGTTTCGATGCAAAAGTGCCTCTTAGTGCGGTTTGAGATTTTCTTCCAAAATTGGCTTTAAAATCAGGCTGCAGTATTTAGGTTCAGTGATTTCACTTAAATGGCAATGAATACCTCCTTTTTTCCCCATTAAAGTGAAATACATTTTATTATAAACATCAAAGGAAGAGCCTGATAAAAAATATTATTTAGAAGACATATGTCACTTAGAGGCACATTTGCATCTGAACTAGATGAAAAACAAAAATTGAATGTCCAAAAAAAACTGTGTTGAGTATCAAATGAAACATATGGAATTTATAAATTGTGTATGGTAGAAAAACAGCTTATCATTCCCCAGTCATGTGACCATGGCAGCCATGTTGCTATGACAATGAAAGATGCTGCAGAGTAACTTTAAGTGACTACCGCACTGCAGGAATAAAAACACATTTCTCTCTCCCCTCAGCATCCTCTTTATTCAGTGCTGAATCAGACAGTTGTATCTGTGCCCAGAAGCCCGTCGATAACTGTGTTGTCATTGGGTGTGAAACAAACCGATCATTGTCAATCAAAGGCCAGTACCATAAATCCATCTGATTCTGTTAATGAACTAATGCCTCGGCTTATAGCGATCTGGTTTCTCCCTCTTTACCTGCTCCATCCAGACAATCCAGTGAAGTGTCATTTCATTTCATTTCACTTAAATGACCTCTGATAGTGTAGAAGAAATGCAAACACACTGTTTATCAGGTGTTTTTCTTTAATAACAGTTTTAGATCCACAGTCCTGTTCACTTCTTCAGTATTGATCTTAGATGAATCAATATCCATTTAGTCCAGACAGTCATGAGACGGCTGATGCTGTAGGTAAGTGCTGTAGGTTGTGTCTGGATGTACACTATAATGGTGTTGGGATAGAAGAGGTTAGGTGTATTTTATGATCTCATGCAGAGATCAATGTTCTATAACACCATGTTGAAAAAAAAATTGATAGCGCTGTTATATTTCTTTACACTTATTCTCGTATCAAACGTGTATGTGCTATGTATCTGTAGATACAGTATGTACTTCATTCTTGTCACAGATACTGCATGTGTGTGTGTGTGTGTGTGTGTATGCCTGTTATTCCCGACAGGCAGCAGGAGTTTAATTTAATTAAATGTCCCCAGAGGAATGACCTCACTGCTGGACTAAAGGGGTCTCCTCCACTTTCCCCCGTTTCCTCATCCTTCCTTCTGTCAATTCTAATATAACCAGACGTCATCTGGATCAGTCCTCCTCAATAACACTAATGCACAGATAAAGGTCAGCCCGGTACAGTCATCCACACACACGCACACATCAAACACATGTGTGCTGGGTTAAGACAAGCGTCTGTAAGCTTTAATGGGTACCACATCCCCCATATTCAATTAGCCCTCTTCACTTAATGACTTGGATTATGAAAGTTTACAGTCAGTGTGGAAGTATATGATCACCTTCCTACTGAAATGATCAATCCATACCAGGATTTATATGTTTCTTCCATTAGCCATGCTTTTGAGGATTGATTTACAGTTATTCGTTTTGCCACAAGCATCATAAAAGCCCCTCCATACTGTCGTGTTACTTTCTCTTCTCACATTTCCCTCATTATTGTAATATTTACAGATTAATTGTAGGGTAAATTGTGTTTACCTTGGTGTTGGAAAAAGGTGGGATATTGAGAGTGTATATCTGACCCTATTCATTACTTCATAAATGAATGTTCCTGTCTTTTAAGAGCTCAGTGGACATATGCCAGGCAGATTTTAGCCTACAGATCACACACGTTAGGTTTCTATAAATTGTGGGGACTTTCCATAGGCGTAATGATTTTTATACTGAACAAACTGTATATTTTATCCCCTAATCACAGAAAACTTTCTGCATTTTTACATTTAAAAATAAACATCATTTAGTATGTTTAATAATCCATTTGAATTGTGGGGACCGATGCAAGTGTGTGAGACTTTTGCTATCATTGTGGGGACCTTTGGAGCCCATAATGTATAGAAACAAGTACTAACTTACACACACACAACATGGATGTTTTATTATCTCTGTTGGGACAGTCCATAGGCGTAATGATTTTTTATACTATACAAACTGTATATTTTATCCCCTTACAAACCCCTTAACCTAAAGATAGTAGAAAACTGCATTTTCAGATTTTCAAAAATCATCGTTCTACCATTTATAAGCTTTTGTGCCGGTGGGGACCTCAATTTTGTTCCCCACAGTGACACGAGTCCGAGCTGGTGTGTATTCACTTCAGGTTTAGGTCCCCACTAACATATAAAAACCAAGTCCACACACACACATAAAGTATGTAAGCAGATTATGAGGGAGAGATGTGTGCTGTTGTATTTGAAAAAAATGGATTTATTATAATTTACACAGTACACGTTATGTTTAACTAATGTAATATTACGCTGTTTTACGGAGCCAATGAATCGATGAAACTGTGGAAACATTGCAAAACCAAACACTTGAAGCTGTGATCAGTCATACTGAGAAGTGTGTGTTTCTAAACACAATATACTATCTTAGTTAAATATGCAGTGACATTTTAAAGTAATCCAACATAATAACATCAAGAAGAAAAAGTGTGATTTGAAAAACCAACAACTCTGTGATTGAGTATAAACAATGACCACAAAGATTGACATAGATTTCTATTCTCCGGATATCAATATTTTAGTGAGAATAAATAAGGTGCAGTGCAGTGATCTGTATGATTGTTTGTTTACATGTCAACAACGTTCAATAAAAATAATAATGTAAAACAAGTATAACTAGAGTTTATGACATTCATCTAATGTCATTAAACCCATGATGTCGTAAAGACAAAAATGATTTTTACACAGGAAAACATTTCATGACTGCGTGCTTAACTTCATTTCCACTGTATTTTTGTTTGTTGCACTGTTCTGAAAACTTCTGCGAATTCAAAATCCAGAGAGTATTCACTGTTTGGCCCGTAAACAATGAAGAGGAAATATACTGTTATACATTCACAAGAGAGTATACATGTAACTACATAGCAATAATATAATGTGTGTTTAACCAAGACCAACAAGAGTATAATAAATTGTATAAGAGCAATGGATCAGAAAAAAATTCGAATAAGCTTTATTTTCCAATTGTGCACACACAGACAAGCAACGTGTTGTGGTTTGAGGAGCTCAGAGTGAAAAAATACAGTATAGACAAACACAGGAAATGGAAACATAAATATATAGAATAAAAATAAAATACATCAATGATGAAAATAATTTAATTAATTAAATAATTTACATAAGAGGTAAGAGGGACAGTTAATTATAGATATGCAAAGTATAACAAAACTATATAAAAAAAAAAACGTAAGTACCTTATGCATAAACCGTATTGCATGCTCTACACTAGAATATTGCACTTTCAAATATGTAGGAAGTTACGTTTGGATTTGATTAATATTCATGGTGGAGATAGGCTGCCTAAAAACTGTTCTATCAAAGTAATATAGAGAATGGTAAGGGGAGTGGGTGATGGAGGTTCCACGTCAAGTTCACGGTCATCTCAAGGGGCATTCAGCATGTCATGACTTAGACAGCAAGCAGCAGCCCATCCTCTGTGCACTCACACACACACGCACGCACACACACACACACACACACACACACACACAAACACACCAAACGTGCACACACACACGCGCGCGCACACACACACAAAACTTTTTTAAAACATTACGAGCTAATTCACATTGTTTAATCTTATTTTGGCATGACAGAGCCCTCCAGTAGTAAAACATGAAACATCCAGGACTGTTGTTCTCTCCTAGTGGAGTCTCACACAAAGCATGCTGGGAACTGGAACAAAGTGTTGAATTATCTTGTGTAAATAAGGTACATTGGACAAGGAGCACAATATAGTTAAAAAATAAGTTTATTTACACAAGAGATTTGACACATGAACTTAAGTAAAAACATAAAAATAAAATTGTGTCTAGTACTCACTCAACTTAACTGAACTCAACTTTTATTTAAATAGTGCTTTTTATAATTTTCATGAAGCAGCTTTACATGAAAACATTTTAACTATAACCGATACATTAAACCAGGGGTCTTCAACGTTTTTAATATAAAAATATATATACTAAATGTGTGAACAGAGCTATTTAAATAGAAACAACTCTTATTGTCACAGGTATATTATGTTCAGACATTACATTAGCACTATTATACATGTTATTGTTGGACAAACATACGTTTCTGTCTATTATTTTTATTATTAAAATAGATTGTTTGATTATTTTAAGGCATTTGCAGCATGGACAGTTTACTTGTCCTGAACATTAGTTTTTATTAAGGCTTCAATGAGATGACTGACCCTGGTTAATGGCACAAAGACTATTCTAGTGGAGGTAGAGGTTGTGTCTGGATGAGAAAGAAATCAGTGCAGATGTTATGCATTCTGTTGTCTTAGCAGACCGTTTTATTGAGTTTCATTCTTTTTTTCTTCTGCTTCTCTGTGTGTTGCAGAACACAACGCTTTTTTATCATTCTGAGCTACGTTGTCTTTCTTGTGGATCATTAATGTCGCAGCTGTTACACGAAAAACTGTTCTTTCTGCAGAGCATCATATCAGACTAAGGAGAGCAACATGCAACATTTGATAGGAACAAAATTCTAAAGCTGATGTCAGCAGCCCCCCGGCGGGCAAAACAAGTGCAGCAAGTGTGCAAACAGTGGCGAGGAACCCAAAACTCCAGTGGAGAAAAAAACCTCGGGAGAACCCAGACCCAGCCAGGGGAACCAGTTCTCCTCTGGCACTACTGCTGCATCTCTACAAGCTAAATCTAGATGATAGATTTAATATGATCTATATCTTTATACTTTATATCTAAAAGTCTAATAGCTTATTGCAATATAATATAATAATACTATGCTGATGTCAAAACATCTAATGACGCTGATGGTTCATTTTTGTGTCGATTTTGCTGATTTTTTTTTACTATTGATGAAACGAAGGCTGATCGAGATGTTTTTAGGGCTTTCCTGTAAGTTCAAATTTTATTCTTCCATGCTCTGCGAAAAACCACTAATTTTGTTTTTTTAAAGTTACGCTCCATTTTCCGGGCTGCTCTCTTAAGAGCGTGCGTGTGCTCATTATACCGCGGTGTTGGACTGTTATCCTGAATTTTCTTAAAATTAATCATTGGGTGGATAAATAACTAGTAATCAGACCATTATATTCAAAGTGTTATTAAATTATTGTATCAAAATTGAATGAGATGTAGACGAGCGTATTAGATCGACCGTGTCAACCTGAAGGCTCTCACTTGCTACAATGCTTTGAGAATTGCATCATATTATATAGAATAATAAGATAATTGACTGCTACTATTACATGTTTAGCCCATTTATCTATCATCTATTAAGCGAACCAGCTATTTGCAATAATATTAGTAGCTAAGTTTGAGAGAAAAGAGAAGATAGAGAAAAAACAGAGAAAGGTCATCAGGGGGACATCCTCAGGCCGAACCGGAGCTGGATCTGTCAATCTCAGGCGTCGCCGGAAACCCGGAGATAAAACATGGAAACAAAAGAAGATGATATTACTGTAGAGGACGCTCACGCACACATCAAAATAACTAATAGGGTTGTGAAAAAACAAATATTATTTACTATAGAGAGACCTTAACAGAGAAGATTGTCTTTAGCACTTAAACTAGATATGAGCAAGTCTGGAAACAAAACTAGTCAACAACAAAAAACACAACAAGCTAATACTGTTCGCCCACAATCCAATCCGCAAGCCTCTGTCTGAGACAGCCCTCCCCTGGTCCAGCTTCTGAACAGACAAGAGCTGCTCAGAGCTAATGCTCTGTGTGCGGTCCAAGTAGAGGCGCAGTGCGCTGGACACAACACGTAGGAGGTTGGGTCTTCTCTCCCGAGGGGAGCGCCTGCAGGTTCACCACCTGGACCCGGAAGGGAGTGTGGGAACCTTGGGCACGTAACCAGGCCGGTATCTCAGAAGACTACCGCCCAATTTCCAGGCACCCATGGGACACGAAGAATACTGGAGGTCCCTACCCTCTTGCAGAGGCAAGCGCCATCAAGAGCGGCCTTCATCGTAATAAGGACGAGAGGCGTCTCCGAGGGGCTCACATGCCCAAAGGCCATGTAGGATCTACGGTCCTAAGAGGGTACGGAGCGCGGCCGGAGTCGCGCTCCTGAGAACCTGGTGACGAGGTTATGTTAACCAAGAAACTTACCCTCCAGGCGATTGTGATGAGCGAAATGGATCGTGCGTAACGGCAGGTGCCGTGTTGCGAAACTGGAGGATGATCTGCTTCACCGTGCCAGGGAGGCTGGTTAGTGGCTGACAGAGCGGTCACCTTACACAGGGTGGGACCCCGGAGAGGTTTGACTGCTCTGCCTACTTACCTGCTTAGTGTTACCGCCGGCCGACGCAACGTCACGAGGAGATTGCGGAAGGCAGCGATATCACTGGGGGAAGCCCGGAGAGAGTGTGTACTCTCCATCGCCACGGCTCTCCTGTCAGGGCCCCTCTGAGGCGGTTACCCAACAGGGTAGAGGCCTCCTCCTGCGTGACGGGCCATCCTTGGAGGGCCCAGTATCAGTGGGGCCACCGCGGGGAGGCGGGGCTGATGGAGGGCAGGCTGTGCGCAGGACCTCAGCATCCATAGATGATCGGGTCACGGAACAGTCTGCTTCTTCACCATAGAATATCTCCACAGTGTCACCATCCAGCCCAGCCTGCGCGGTGTCCAAGAAGGCCGACCTTCCGAGCTTCATCGTGCAAGGTTGAGCTACAGATCCTTGGACCACTATCGTGGACATCGTCCAACCCAGGGCACACACCCTGACCTTCGTCGCTCGAGGCGCGAGGCCTGTGGCGGTGCACAGCCGGGTCGACCTTCCCATCAACCAGATCCAAACGCTCTGGCATATGACCCAATGGGTCCCCAAAACGTTATGGACCCTATTGACCGCCATAGCGTGGAGGGTGAAAGCAGCTTGGGAGACTTTGTCGACTCCTCCAAGTGGCAGCATCCGTGGAGCACCAGGGCCGCTAGACCACCTCAACATTGCCCTTAGCTACCTCACTGTCCAGGAAAGTAATAGCTCCCTGAGCCCTTCAGACAGGGGCACGCCGCGGACGGCATACCCGACGTCTAATGAGCTCCACGTGGATCTCCGGGGAAGTCCGGGGAAGCACGGCCCTCACTTTTGCGTTACCTCCTGAGCTCGACCGCCCAGAGGCAGGAGCTCTAAGGGGCTTCGCATCAGACAGGAACAAGCCGCGAACGGCATACTCCACGTCTAGTGAGCTCAACGTGCATCTCCGGCCCGGGGAAGCACGGCCGTCATCTCAGCGATGCCTCCTCTTGAGCTCGACCTCCCGAAGGAGGGAGCTCCAAGGGGCTTCGCATCTGATGACCGGAGGTAGCTATCAGACGTTATGACAGAGCACGTTGTCGAGTCTTGTCCGATATGGGACGGTCACCACCGCCCATCGGGGACGAGCCAGGTGAGCGTGTCGGGCATGAATGACCCGCGAGCCGAACTGAAGCGTTCAACCTCGCCATGGCGGCGGTCACGCACAGGGAACAGACGGGGTTGCGGCAACATTCCGGAGAACGTAGCCGCTGTGACCGCCACACCTGAGGACAAACCATACGTGCAGTATAGGCGTCGTTTCCGGCGCGTGGTGTAGGAACAAGACGGTGGGACCGTCTCTTGGGGAACGGTCAGACGAGGCGAGGTGCGAACGATCCGCCAGCCAGTGGCTGACGAAAGACGTTCACATGCCCACATCACCCTCGCCAGTTACCCAACAGGGTAGAGGCCTCCTCCTGCGTGGCTCCACATCGCTGACGGGCCATCCTTGGAGGGCCCAGAATCAGAGGGGCCACCGCGGGGTGGCGGGGCTGATGGAGGGCAGGCTGTGCGCAGGACCTCAGCATCCATAGATGATCGGGTCACGGAACAGTAGGCTTCTTCACCATAGAATATCTCCACAGTGTCACCATCCAGAGCAGCCTGCGCGGTGTCCAAGAAGGCCGACCTTCCGAGCTTCATCGTGCAAGGTTGAGCTACAGATCCTTGGACCACTATCGTGGACATCGTCCAACCCAGGGCACACACCCTGACCTTTGTCGCGCGAGGCCTGTGGCGGTGCACAGCCGGGTTGACCTTCCCATCAACCAGATCCAAACGCTCTGGCATATGACCCAATGGGTCCCCAAAACATTTGGACCCTATTGACCGCCATAGCGTGGAGGGTGAAGGCAGCTTGGGAGACTTTGTCGACTCCTCCAAGTGGCAGCATCCGTGGAGCACCATGGCTGCTAGACCACCTGGGTGGTCAACATTGCCCTTAGCTACCTCACTGTCCAGGAAAGTAATAGCTCCCTGAGCTCTTCAGACAGGAGCACGCCGCGGACGGCATACCCGACGTCTAATGAGCTCCACGTGGATCTCCGGGGAAGTCCGGGGAAGCACGGCCCTCACTTTTGCGTTGCCTCCTGAGCTCGACCGCCCAGAGGCAGGAGCTCTAAGGGGCTTCGCATCAGACAGGAGCAAGCCGCGAACGGCATACTCCACGTCTAGTGAGCTCAACGTGCATCTCCGGCCCGGGGAAGCACGGCCGTCATCTCTGCGATGCCTCCTCTTGAGCTCGACCTCCCGAAGGCGGGAGCTCCAAGGGGCTTCGCATCTGATGACCGGAGGTAGCTATCAGATGTTATGACAGAGCACGTTGTCGAGTCTTGTCCGATATGGGACGGTCACCACCGCCCATCGGGGACGAGCCAGGTGAGCGTGTCGGGGCATGAATGACCCGCGAGCCGAAGCTGGCGGAATAACAAACACGGGAATCCCCGATCACCCCCGACGTTCGCTGAAGCGTTCAACCTCGCCGTGGCGGCGGTCACGCACAGGGAACAGATGGGGTTGCGGCAACATTCCGGAGAACGTAGCCGCTGTGACCGCCACACCTGGTGCCCGTCAGACTCGAAGATGGGTCTGTCATACCCAAGAACACAGCTTGCAACATCTCATCATCACCACACACCGTTTCCGGCGCGTGGTGTAGGAACAAGACGGTGGGACCGTCTCTTGGGGAACGGTCAGACGAGGCGAGGTGCGAACGATCCGCCAGCCAGTGGCTGACGAAAGACGTTCACATGCCAACATCACCCTCGCCCCTCCCCGCCGCAGACGGCAGGGCCGTAGCCAATGCCGTCACGAAACGGGAAGCAGCGAGTTGGCGGCTGAGTCCCGTGGGATCACAGCCGCCCGTGACGCAACGTCTGAATCATACACCGCCCGCAGTGCAGACAGAACTGATCCACAACGGCCGCCCCAGATGCCGGAAGCCCAACACCCGGGGTAGCCATTGTGTCCGTCCTCCCTCCTGGATGAGAGTGGAAACTGTGAGAATATTGGTCCTGAAAAAGACCTGCTTTTCTAAATCTATAGCTCGCTGCCGAGACGCCCAGGGGAAGTCTGCGCTTCGGAGGAGAAATCCGCCACTGAGGAAGAGTCCACTCACCGAGGGGGATCCGCCATCAGAAGGGAGAAGTCCGCTCCTCTGCGTCACTGCAATTGTACAGACAGGTACACCACCTTACTTGAGAGTACATTTGGGTGGTCTTAGTCAAATCAGACCACCAGCTGACGTAGATTTGTGGGGGTGTGGTTGCACAAGGCGTTTAAGGCTGGTCTGGGTGAGCATTCGCCTTCGAATGCATCTTTTGTTCCAACGCTTACATTTTTGCAATTTTACCTGTCTAATACATCCAAGGGCAACTTATTACACACCAAAACACAGAAAAGCACGTATTCCCACCATGTGACCCATTTAACAAATATTACTGTTTTACAGGCAATATTAATCATTTACAAGCTATTAAACAGCTCAATATTATCATGAAGGAACAAAAGCTCATCACAGCACTAGAATTTAATGTTTTCTTGTGAATTTGATATTAATGGAAATAAAAAGAAAGACATTTTACCTCCTCGGTGTCTTGTGTGTTATCTTCAACAAGTGACGTCAAGCTGGTTTGCGCTACATTTGAAAACAAGAGTATTCACTTAATAAACAGACATCGTTCTTCATTTTAATGTATTTTATACATTACTGGGCAGAATTGACATTAGACACATATAGAGAAAAAGTTTATACCTGTGACGTACACCTCAGATTCTTCATCAATAATCTTGGACTTGATCTCAGAAGATTCTTTTAGCTTACACTCCTCACATGAGCAGTCGAGGATAACTGGCTCACAAAAGAAATCTTTGACCACTTTTAGCCTCTTTTTCCACTTTCCCTTTTTACGGGGAACAATCTGATCAAAAAGAATTGGAGAAAAAAAGACAAAACAATGTTGTGTACAGCTGTCAATACATTAAAATATACACATGTGTTATACAATGACAAAAATGACACTTTAGACAAACTTACATGACTTTTTACATTAGTACTTTGGTTAATATCAATGTCAACAAATATTACTGTTTTACAGGCAATATTAATCATTTACAAGCTATTAAACAGCTCAATATTATCATGAAGGAACAAAAGCTCATCACAGCACTAGAATTTACAAAGCAATGTTTTCTCGTGAATTTGATATTAAAGGAAATCAAAAGAAAGACATTTTACCTCCACGTTGTCTTGTGTGGCATTGACTTCCACAAGTGTGATCAAGCTTGTCTGTGCTATATTTGAAAACAAGAGTATTCACTTAATAAACAGACATCGTTCTTCATTTTAATGTATTTTATACATTACTGGGCAGAATTGACATTAGACACATATGGAGAAAAAGTTTATACCTGTGACGTACACCTCGGATTCTTCATCAATGCTCTGGGAGTCGAGCTCAGGAGATGCTTCAGGACTACACAACTCGCTTAAGCAGTCGAAGAAAACCTGCATAAAAAAGACATTTTTGACCACTTTTTGCTCCTTTTCCATTTATCTTTTTTACGAGGAGCAATCTTATCAAAAGAATTGGAGAAAAAAAGACAAAACAAACTCTTGTACAGCTGTCAATACATTAATATATATACACATGTGTTATACAATGACAAAAATGACACTTTAGACATACTTAAAAAATGACTTTTTACATTAGTACTTTGGTTAATATCAATGTTAATGTTTATTACTGTTTTACAGGCAATATTAATCATTTACAAGCTATTAAACAGCTCAATATTATCATGAAGGAACAAAAGCTCATAAGAGACATTTTACCTCCTGGTTGTCATCTTCCACAAGGGACGTCAAGCTTGTTTGAGCTACATATGAAAACAAAAATATTCACTTAATAAACAGACATCATACTTAATTTTAATGTTCTAATACATTACTGAGCAGAATTGACATTAGACACATATAGAGAAAAAGTTTATACCTGTGACGTACACCTCGGATTCTTCATCATTAATCTTGGACTTGATCTCAGAAGATTCTTTTAGCTTACACTCCTCACATGAGCAGTCGAGGATAACTGGCTCACAAAAGAAATCTTTGACCACTTTTAGCCTCTTTTTCCACTTTCCCTTTTTACGGGGAACAATCTGATCAAAAATAATTGGAGAAAAAAAGACAAAACAATGTTGTGTACAGCTGTCAATACATTAAAATATACACATGTGTTATACAATGACAAAAATGACACTTTAGACAAACTTACATGACTTTTTATATTAGTTTTTTGGTTAATATCAGTAATAACCGTTATAACTGTTTTACAGGCAATATTAATCATTTACAAGCTATTAAACAGCTCAATATTATCATGAAGGAACAAAAGCTCATCACAGCACTAGAATTTACAAAGCAATGTTTTCTTGTGAATTTGATATTAAAGGAAATCAAAAGAAAGACATTTTACCTCCACGGTGTCTTGTGTGTTATCTTCAACAAGTGAGATCAAGCTTGTCTGTGCTATATTTGAAAACAAGAGTATTCACTTAATCGTTCTTCATTTTAATGTATTTTATACATTACTGGGCAGAATTGACATTAGACACATATAGACAAAAAGTTTATACCTGTGACGTACACCTCAGATTCTTCATCAATAATCTTGGACTTGATCTCAGAAGATTCTTTTAGCTTACACTCCTCACATGAGCAGTCGAGGATAACTGGCTCACAAAAGAAATCTTTGACCACTTTTAGCCTCTTTTTCCACTTTCCCTTTTTACGGGGAACAATCTGATCAAAAAGAATTGGAGAAAAAAAGACAAAACAATGTTGTGTACAGCTGTCAATACATTAATATATATACACATGTGTTATACAATGACAAAAATGACACTTTAGACAAACTTACATGACTTTTTACATTAGTACTTTGGTTAATATCAATGTCAACAAATATTACTGTTTTACAGGCAATATTAATCATTTACAAGCTATTAAACAGCTCAATATTATCATGAAGGAACAAAAGCTCATCACAGCACTAGAATTTACAAAGCAATGTTTTCTTGTGAATTTGATATTAAAGGAAATCAAAAGAAAGACATTCTACCTCCACGTTGTCTTGTGTGGCATTGACTTCCACAAGTGTGATCAAGCTTGTTTGCGCTATATTTGAAAACAAGAGTATTCACTTCATAAACAGACATCGTTCTTCATTTTAATGTATTTTATACATTACTGGGCAGAATTGACATTAGACACATATAGAGAAAAAGTTTATACCTGTGACGTACACCTCAGATTCTTCATCAATGCTCTGGGAGTCGAGCTCAGGAGATGCTTCAGGACTACACAACTCGCTTAAGCAGTCGAAGAAAACCTGCATAAAAAAGACATTTTTGACCACTTTTTGCTCCTTTTCCATTTATCTTTTTTACGAGGAGCAATCTTATCAAAAGAATTGGAGAAAAAAAGACAAAACAAACTCTTGTACAGCTGTCAATACATTAATATATATACACATGTGTTATACAATGACAAAAATGACACTTTAGACATACTTAAAAATGACTTTTTACATTAGTACTTTGGTTAATATCAATGTTAATGTTTATTACTGTTTTACAGGCAATATTAATCATTTACAAGCTATTAAACAGCTCAATATTATCATGAAGGAACAAAAGCTCATAAGAGACATTTTACCTCCTCGTTGTCATCTTCCACAAGGGACGTCAAGCTTGTTTGAGCTACATATGAAAACAAAAATATTCACTTAATAAACAGACATCGTTCTTCATTTAAATGTATTTTATACATTACTGGGCAGAATTGACATTAGACACATATAGAGAAAAAGTTTATACCTGTGACGTACACCTCAGATTCTTCATCAATAATCTTGGACTTGATCTCAGAAGATTCTTTTAGCTTACACTCCTCACATGAGCAGTCGAGGATAACTGGCTCACAAAAGAAATCTTTGACCACTTTTAGCCTCTTTTTCCACTTTCCCTTTTTACGGGGAACAATCTGATCAAAAAGAATTGGAGAAAAAAAGACAAAACAATGTTGTGTACAGCTGTCAATACATTAAAATATACACATGTGTTATACAATGACAAAAATGACACTTTAGACAAACTTAAAAAATGACTTTTTATATTAGTTTTTTGGTTAATATCAGTGATAACCGTTATAACTGTTTTACAGGCAATATTAATCATTTACAAGCTATTAAACAGCTCAATATTATCATGAAGGAACAAAAGCTCATCACAGCACTAGAATTTACAAAGCAATGTTTTCTCGTGAATTTGATATTAAAGGAAATCAAAAGAAAGACATTTTACCTCCACGGTGTCTTGTGTGTTATCTTCAACAAGTGAGATCAAGCTTGTCTGTGCTATATTTGAAAACAAGAGTATTCACTTAATCGTTCTTCATTTTAATGTATTTTATACATTACTGGGCAGAATTGACATTAGACACATATAGAGAAAAAGTTTATACCTGTGACGTACACCTCAGATTCTTCATCAATAATCTTGGACTTGATCTCAGAAGATTCTTTTAGCTTACACTCCTCACATGAGCAGTCGAGGATAACTGGCTCACAAAAGAAATCTTTGACCACTTTTAGCCTCTTTTTCCACTTTCCCTTTTTACGGGGAACAATCTGATCAAAAAGAATTGGAGAAAAAAAGACAAAACAAAGTTGTGTACAGCTGTCAATACATTAATATATATACACATGTGTTATGCAATGACAAAAATGACACTTTAGACAAACTTACATGACTTTTTACATTAGTACTTTGGTTAATATCAATGTCAACAAATATTACTGTTTTACAGGCAATATTAATCATTTACAAGCTATTAAACAGCTCAATATTATCATGAAGGAACAAAAGCTCATCACAGCACTAGAATTTACAAAGCAATGTTTTCTTGTGAATTTTAAATTGTGTTAATTATTAAAGGAAATCAAAAGAAAGACATTTTACCTCCACGTTGTCTTGTTTGTTATCTTCCATTAGTGAGATCAGGCTTGTTTGTGCTATACATGAAAACAAATTCATCAACTTACTAAACGGACATCGTTCGTCGATTAAATGTATTATACATTGATGAATTAAAGTGTACACATAGCAGAATTGACATTAGCCACAAATAACTTTAGAGAAACAAGTTTTTTACCTGTGACAAACACTTCAGATTCAGTTAAAACGCTCAAGATGTCGAGCTCAGGAGATCCTCTCGGTTCACACTCCTCGCAATGGCAGTCGAGAATAACAGGCAAACAAAATAATTCATAAAACACTTTTCCTAATCGAGATCGTTGAGTTTTCGCCATTTGCTCTGGATATCTGTTGGTCGCTGTTATATGTTGAATCGGTTGTGCTGTGAAGAGAAATGACAAATCTGTCTCTGCCTGTGGGTCTTAAAGACTTTCTGAGTGACGTAATAAAGGAGAACGCGTCATCTCTAGTAATTCATATAATAATAAGACGCCGTTTAAGTGTTTTGCCCGCGTTGCTATGGCACCTGGAACGTGACCTCTCTACATAATACAATCCAAATTGTTGGACAAAAGTTCAATTCATCTCAATAATCTCAACACTTTAAGAACTAATAGTATTTATACCATTTTATATATATTTATATTTTTATATATTTATATTTAATATTTATATATATTTATATATATTATTTAATATTTATATATTACTAATGGTAAATATAAAACAATGTCCCATTTAGAAAAAAGTTTAACACAATTTTAATAGTATTTTGTCCTCACACTGAGATCAACACACCCACAAAGTTCTTTAAAAACTTTAACTTTACATCTGCAGAGTGAAAAAAGTACAAAAGTGTCTTAAACAGACTCAAGAGCAAACATTTCACCTCATGATTTTGTTAATCCTGTGAGAATAATCAACAAACTCACTCTTTGGCAGACACAGCTACAGGGGTAATTGCTAAAGCCAGACTTTTGTTTTTATAATGGAGTACAAATAGAGAGAAATATATATATATGAATAAAGTAATAATAATAATATTTAAAAAATCTACATGTCAAATTTTTTTAAACCACTTAAACAAAATAAAGTTGCTTATAACTTTGCAGACAGTGCCTGTTATGATACAAAGCAAGTTTTATTACACAAACGTGTGGCA
The DNA here is from genome assembly GCF_015846415.1 of Triplophysa dalaica. Classification (NCBI taxonomy): domain Eukaryota; kingdom Metazoa; phylum Chordata; class Actinopteri; order Cypriniformes; family Nemacheilidae; genus Triplophysa; species Triplophysa dalaica. The sequence continues at coordinate 920,089 of NC_079547.1, read as the reverse complement.
CAGATACAGCCAAATGACCGTTAAGTTATTTATTGGATATTTAATTACAATAATTGAGTTACATTCATCCTCACCCTCAACAACCACCCTGTTATCTTGACATTTACTGGTTTATAGAACAAAACCACTTGACCTGAAATCATAGGAAGCAGAACATCACTGTCCACAACAACACAGTGTATACAATCCAATAAAAGCTCAGAATGACTTTAAGGTGATACTTCACCCAAAAATGAAAATTTGGTCATGATTTACTCTCCTTCAATTTGATCCAAATGTGTTGAAATATCTTTGTTCTGATAAACACAGAGAAAGATATTTGGAAGAATGCTTATAACCAAACAGATCTCAACCCCCATTGACTCCCATAGTAGGAAAAATAACGTTATAATTTTTTTCTGTTAATCACAAAACATGACATTTTGAAGAATGCAAGTTCTTTAGAAGCAAATAAAACAAATAAACTAAAAAATGCTCTCTCCATTTGGTGTCAATACGTCACTGCAATTGAGTATAAAACAAAGATTTTATACACATGCAATACAACTTTTTATCAATATCATAAAACAATACATTTTTTAAATCTTTCAATAGAGTATTATTTAGATCATTATCGAACTCAGAAATAATGTTAACTCTAAGATCTGGAAAAAACGAAGACATTTCCCCATTTTTAATAAAATTATTCACAAAGTTTAAGAAAGATTGAGGAAAAGACTTTTTGAGATCCTTCATTAATCTTTCAACATGTCTTTCTGATCAAAGCCAAACCTTATCGGCAATTGATCTAACCGTATACCACTGACCATTTACAGAATCAATTAGATCTTTTACAGCTACTATTCCTGTATTTAAAAACCTATCGATTACTGAACTTGAAAATATAAAACTGGCTTTAAAAAGAGATTACAGAACAATGGTTCTAAAACACCATAATGTTCATCCTCTTGTCTAGATTTTTTTGAAACAATTGCCAAGTTTTTAAGACAGTCACATAAAAATTAAAAAAGAAACTGTCACAGTGCAGCACTGATACGTACACATACACACATACAGTGTTATTGTGAATATGTTTTGTTAATATTGTTTGCTTTATGAAAATAACCACAGACATGTTTTCATCAAATATCATTTATTGCAAATACAATAACATCGATTTTATACACTTGCCAGTTTTGTTAGGCAGAGCCAAACCTGTTTAATGTTCAACCTGGACTTTAATAAAAACACTGGCAGCCGTCTTCGGTGTGACATCAGCAGGGCCACAAACATAATACCTGCCAATATTGTTTGTTTTAAAGTTTATATGTTGAATGTTAAGATGCAGTTATGGAATGTATGTTATTTATTTTTGTAGTATGCATGTTTGTTTCATTTGTGGTTAACAACTATGTGTATTATTACTCATGGCTTTTACCTCCAACATGGTATGATCCGGAGGTGGAGCCTAGGATATAAAAAGGCTCCCAAATCACCATGAGGGGAGGTTAGAACCCGCTCAGAATAAAGAGTAAAATCGGTTGGATTAGAATGTTGAATTAAGATTGGATATGTGCAAACAGATGCTGTTCAGAACTTTGTGTTTTAGCTGAATGGGCCAGTATATTGTACATTTTATTTATTTTGTTAGTTTGATAATTTGCTGTTGGTGCATTTTGGCTGACTTTTTCATATTTGAGAAGAGAAGAAAACAATAAAACTCTTCATCATACCTACAAGTTCTTATGTGTCACTTACTAACCCATTGCTCGAGTCATCCTGTCAACAGAAAAATTTACTTTTGAACCAAAAGAGTTTTCAATTATGAACAATTGCTTTTCCAAACTGATTCCCCCAATATTTTGTAATATAATGCAATCCAGAGGATTTGGTCTGTGCAGTACAATAGCTTTTTTAATTTATGAAGCCTCATTGTCTTAACTCAGCATAAACTGTATATTTAACAGGTGGAATTTCTGGAAAACCAGGAATACCGAGTCCATGTAGTCGTTTCCTTAAATAAAATAGCAAAGGCTCAGTAGAAATTGAATACAAAAGTCCCGAAAGTCCCGAAAGATGACATCCTTGCCGTATGCCTCTTTTTACTTCAAAAGGCCTGGTTAAATAACCATAAATCCTGAGCAAACTAAATGTATCATTATTTAATTTTAACAAAACTTTATTACAAATCACAGAACAATTTAAAATTCACAACTTACAAAGACAAAAAATAAAATAAATAAATAATAATTGGGAAATACTTTCACATGAAAGTAAAAACAGATCGGCTGCAAACAAAGAACACCCTTATAGCACCAAATATCTTCAAAAGTATCGAGATCATCCATATACTTATAATAATGATAATCAGTCAATATCCTAGCTTGTACCATATTTGAAAATAAAACAACTATGTCACTATGTTCAACTTTCTTCTTCCTGCTTATATAAACCGCCAGCTTAGCCCTGTTACATTGCAAAAAGGGCATTCAACCTCAATCTCTGGGTTCAAGATTGAAATGAAAGAATTTACAGCAATGGCACCGTGAAGGATCCTCCACTGCAAGTCACCTGAAAAAAAGAGAGGAAGAGAGAGAGAGAGAGAGAGAGAGAGAGAGAAAGAGAGAGAGAGGGAGAGAGAGAGAGAGAGAGAGAGAGAGAGAGAGAGAGAGAGAGAGAGAGAAAGAGAGGGAGAGACAGAGAGAGAGAGGGAGACTTTTGACTTTTAAACCCCCTTTTAATCGCTTATTTCAGGGTCATTTTCATTTACTAATTAAAATAGTTTATGGTAAATAAAAAAAGAAAAGAAAAAATTTGACATAACATACATTCAAAATCACATTCATAAACAAAATAAAATAAATTACAAAACCAATCAAACTAAATACTTCACCAATTCAAAACTAAACTTCCATATTCATTAACAATCACTAATTCTTCTCTCGTACACCATCTCCATTCAAATAATTCAACATTATCCATATGTCGTAAGTATGTATATTCAATTTTTACTCTATATTCTACCAATGATTTAAACATGGCTACCAGATCAGTTTCCTTTCCTTCATTTTTGCATTGATGGGATTTCAAAACAGCCAACTTTGCTTCACCATTTAAAAAATTGGCAAGAACACATTGTTGCTGCTATGATCTTCTATATTTATGTCCTAAGACAAACACAAAATTATCAAAAACAAAACCCAATTTTGTGATCAAGTTTCCAAGTATTACAAACAAAAAATCAATCCTAGAACATTCAAGAAACATATGGAAAACAGTGTCATTTGCGTTACAAAAAGGACATAATAAAACAATTTCATAGAACTTTGACACGATACTATTAGATGCTATAGCACAATTAAGAATTCGCCACTGAACATCACCACATTTTTTTGATATAGGAGGTTTATAAAGTACTCTCCAAGATGGATAAACCCCTTCGCATATAGAGAGCTTATCTCTCCATTTAGTATCTGTCCGCCCCTGCAATTGGCCAGCATGTACAGATTTGACACAAATACAATACAGAGTTTTCTTCCCCACATCATGAAAAAACAATTCTCCATATCCCTTCAATAAAGTATTAGGACTTAACTCACTCCCACTGTGATGATGAGCACAGAGGTCATCACATGAACGTCAGTTCACAGTACTAAGGTACAGAGAGGTGTAGGTGCAACTGAATCAAAGATACACATTGTGTTAAAGCATGTTTATTGACCCCTAAAGATGGTACGATCCATTAGTTTTGGGCGGGAAGTGTAAATGTGTATAGGTGAGGGTGAGACAAAGGAAAGGAAGGTTGGTTGAGCATGGTTGGGGTTAGAGAAAGACCCAAGCCTGCAAATGTCTTTCTATCTGTCAAGGCTAGCGTGATGTCTGGATGTGCTGCTCACAGCAACATGTTGTTTCAAAACAAGTTTCAATGTTTGTACAGTCAGTTTAAACAAATTTTTTATGTATTTTTTTTCTTTTTATTCTTATTGTGGGTAAAGTCTACGGATTCATTCACGTGTGAAGAGACAGCTGTCCGAAATAAAATCACTTGGATTGAAACAAGTTCCCACCTTGTGGTATGTTTTTGTACTCTCCCAGGCCTTATGGCAGTAAGACTACTCCGATTGTTTGAAACAATGGACCGTCCGACTAAAAACGGCGGCAACAATCCGTCACACACCTCCTTCGACTCAATTGATTGCACAGAACGCCACTGTGACAAGGTTACATCAATTAAATCCATTATTTTACTCACCCCAGCCTTTAAAAAAATGGGGATGAAACAGGACAAGTCGGATGAGAATTTTATAATGGGATTAAAAAACAAGGGTTCTAAAATTCAATAGTTCTCATCATCTCTTCTTAACAAACTTAACCATTTCCAGGATTTAATTAGTGAAGTATAGATTCAATGTGTATTAATCCTTGACCACCTTCTGCTACAGGAAGGTAAAGGATCCCATGGATGAGCCAATGATGACCATTCCAAAAGAATTTTACAAAAGCTTTTTGAATTGTAGTAAGCATTCCTTAGGGGGGTTTGATGCGGTTACTCTCTGCCATAGCATTGAGGCGGCCAGATTATTTATAATCAAAACTCTACCCCTAAAAGAAAGTTGTGGAAGAAGCCATTTCCATTTATATAATCTACCATTCACTCGGTTTGCTAATCCCTCCCAGTTCTTTTCAGAGTATTTATCCGTCCCAAAGTAAACACCTAGTAATTTAAATCCATCCCGATTCCATTGACATTGTTGTGGTAAACAAGGTGGCCCTAAATCCTCCCAGTCTCCCAACAAAAAGGATTCACATTTATCCCAGTTTATGTAGCTTTCTGGAACTTGTTCAGACAAGAAATAAGTTTAGTAACATCCTCATTGTTCTTGATTATGACAGTTACATCATCCGCATAGGCAGTAAGTTTAACTGGCCTTATTTCTGGGAATCCTGTCACACCAATACAACTAAGCTCCTTTCTTAGCATAACTAACAGAGGTTCAATAGCAATTGAATACAGAAGCCCAGACAAAGGACAACCTTGTCTTATCCCCCTTGAAACAGGAAAATGTCTAGTTAAAGACCCATTAATCTTTAACAGACTATAAATATTATTGTACAGCAACCTGACTAATTAAACAAAATGTGGACCAAAACCAAAAGCCTCCAAAGTTTTAAACAAATTTTGATGGTCCACCCTGTCAAATGCTTTTTCTTGATCAAGGGACAGAAAACCAATATCTAGATTGTGTTTTTTAAAAACTGTGATAAAATCTCTCACCAAAAAGAGATTATCAAAAATTGTACGTTTTGGGACACAAAAAGACTGGTCCTCATGTATTAAACTTGCCATGCATATTTTAAGTCTATTAGTTATTGCTTTAGATAAAATCTTGAAATCGACACAAATTAAGGAGACAGGTCGCCAGTTCTTAAGAAAGGCAAAATCTCCTTTTTTTGGGATCAATGTTAAGATAGCCCTCCGGCAACTCAATGGAAGTATCCCTTTTTTGACACTTTCAAGAAAAACTGCATACAAGTCCTCTCCAATCAGTTTCCAAACGGAACGATAAAATTCAGATGAAAGCCCGTCTAATCCTGGTGACTTTCCAGGATTTAATTCCTGAACAGCCGAAGAAAGTTCATCAATGGAAATGAAATTCTCAAGGTCTTTACAATCTTCTTCTGATAGTTGTGGTAGGTCACACAAAACTTGTTCAATGGCTGTTTCATCAAATTGTTCAGTGCAGTAGAGGTCCTCCTAAAAGGAAAGTGCATGAGTACGAATTTCAACGCACCCTTAAAAGTTTTCGAGATGTATCACCTCAAAATGTCCCATAGGTGCAACGGCCCATTGAAGAGTACTGTAAGATATGCCAAGTTCATGAGTCCATAACTTAAAAATGCTATAGTAAAAATGTCTGCTTTTTGGCTAGATGGTAGTCAATAGTACTGGGTATAACACCTATGTGGAACTTTCAACGCACCCTTAAAAGTTTTCAAGATGTATCCCCTCAAAATGTCCCATAAGTGTGAAGGCCCATTGAGCAGTACTATGAGATATGCCAAGTTCATGAGTCCATAACTTAAAAATGCTATAGTAAAAATGTCTGCTTTTTGGCTAGATGGTAGTCAATAGTACTGGGTATAACACCTATGTGGAACTTTCAACGCACCCTTAAAAGTTTTCAAGATGTATCCCCTCAAAATGTCCCATAAGTGTGAAGGCCCATTGAGCAGTACTATGAGATATGCCAAGTTCATGAGTCCATAACTTAAAAATGCTATAGTAAAAATGTCTGCTTTTTGGCTAGGTGGTAGTCAAGGATATTGGGTATAACACCTATGTGGAACTTTCAACGCACCCTCAAAGAAAGTCGAGATATGGCACCCCAAATTGTCCCAATAACCCCAAAATGCTACAGTAAAACTGTCTGTTTTCCTGCATGACAGTAGACATCAAGACTACTGATATAACCTAGCTGTGGAACTTTTAATGCACCATCAAAGACATAATTGTACAAAAACACAGTTCTGACAATAGACATTTTCTGTACATACAACAAGTGACAAAGTTTACATAAATCTATATAGTATATATAGATTTCTCTTGAAGAGATATGATGAATGTCACAAGTCGTATGGATTCCTCTCGGTGTGTTGACGCTGCGCAGACCGATCTGCATATGGCATCAGAGAAACCACGAGATCAGACGTTTCCGTATGCCATCTATTGCTCTCGCGACACTTCAATGCAGGTTGTTCTGCGCAGCCGTGCGCAGCTTTACGACTTCGAATACACCTATCGTTGCCCTAGGAACACCCGCCTCCTTTGACTATTGGCCCCTTCGCATCCCAAACCGTTGCTGATTGGATAGCAAATGTGTCGCACGGATGACGCGCCTCTGGATTGCGTAAAGAAACGAAAGCAAAAATGCTTGTAATGGGAAAACAAAAGAGAAATTGACATTAAAACTGAAATCACACATCAGCGCTCCTCATGTTCGCGTGAGGTAAGAATTCATATCAATCGTGTTTATTCCTGAGGCGGAATCTGTGTCCTGCTGCATTGGTGACGCGACTGTCATGTTATTCCACAACCTTCTGTTGACATAAACATCAGCCAGCGATTAACTAACTATTATTGTGCTTTACATTATCAAATATAAATCATCGCGCGGGGTCAACGTTTAACAGTCACGTGACTGTGTGTTGTGCTGTTAGTAAGTAATGGACTGAGTGTTTACATGTCATGTCATCTGTAGGAGAAGACATCTCCTTGTTCATCTTTTAAGGTTTCTGAGATATGGCGGGAATAATAAGGTAAGAAGTGACATAATGTTGCTTTGCTGTAAAATAATTTTACATTTAAAAGCACTTATTGTCCTTCCGGTGCCGTCACAGGCATTGTTTTGTGCTTACAGAGATGACTAACTAACATATTTGAAAATGTTTTATAATTGTTTTAATTTCTTTTATTAGATATGTGGTTTGGTTTGAAAATATTTTTTTATTGTTTGTTTATGTAATAAGTTTTGTATTTCCGGTGTGTCATGATGTGTTCTTGTGGGCTGCTGTCATTACACAAACAAAAATAATATGTGTGGCCTATATTTAGCACTCAACTGTAGACAGTGTTTATAAACATTGTGTGTTTAAAGTCTTTTTTTACAGTCTGTGTTTATTTCAAATGTCTTTAAAGTGACACTTCACCCAAGAATAGCAATTCTGTCATCATTTACTCACCTTCCAGTTGTTCCAAATCTGTATAATTTCTTTGTTTTTGATGAACACGGAGAAAGATATTTGGAAGAATGCTTATAACCAATCAGATCTCGGCCCTGTTGACTCCCATAGTAGGAGAAATTACATTATCATTTTTTGTTTGTTCTGTTGAACACAAGACATTTTGAGGAATGTAGGACAGCAAACAGTTCTGGGGCACCTTTGACCACCATTGTATTTTTCCTACTATGGAAGTCAACAAGGGGCAAAATCTGTCCGGTTATAAGCATTCTTACAAATATCTTTCTCTGTGTTCATCTGAACAAACACATTTATACAGATTTAGAACAACTGGAAGGTGAGTAAATGATGACAGAATTTACATGTTTGGGTGAACTATCCCTTTAAGGGATCAGGCATGTTCTGTTTGGTTAAACTATTAAACTAACATGTCACATGTGATTAAAGCAGTTAGTGGATTTTATTTTGTATGTTTTATTTCTGTGAAAGGCAGCAGAAGGATAATAGAGCGTGACAGGAGTTTTGATGGCCCACTTTGACACTGAGTACCAGCGCCTGGAGGCGTCTTACAGTGACTCTCCTCCTGGAGAAGAGAATCTGCTGGTGCACGTTCCAGAGGGATCCAAATGTAAGACATGACCACACATCTCTCAAGAAAGCGAGCACAGCTATATTCTATGATTCGCTTGATTTGCCGTACAATGTGTAGTTATGTCTGTAAGGAGACCCAACAATGAGATTTATTCGATTTTAACACTTGCATGTATTTATTCATTTCAGCTCCATGGCACCACATTGAAAATCTGGACCTGTTCTTTCAGAGAATATCCTTTTTTGCACTATGATGAACATTTTTATTATGCCCTCTAATAGATGAAAGTGCTGTAACTAACTCAACAGATGTTTCTGTTCCAATCATATTTACTTTAACATTCAATAAGTCTATAATCTCCACCAGAAGAATGGATTTACCTGTATGCTCCTGGGAGAAATATTTGAACTTGTGTAGGTCTATTCATTCCTCTTGTGCTCTTCTGGTGTGGCCGTACTCAAATGGTTTTTGTTATTGCCTGGTTTAGATGACTGCATTTAGATATGAACATTTTATAACATTATTATGTTTTTGTATGTAGAAAATTCCATTACAGTACATGCAGGAGTTTTGTAGACGCTCCTCAGGAGAGACAATAACATGTCCAATCTTTTTCAGTCAACTGGTGTTTGTGGTGGCTTTCACGGTGTTTCTGGTCAACTGTGTGGACTATGACATACTCTTCGCAAACAAGTTTGTCAATCACACCGATTCCTCGAAGGTTACACTGCCAGACGCCATTCTTCCAGTGGACGTGTGCAGTGCTCGGTAAATATGATCTATTAAAATGACAAATGATGTGGTGACTTTTATGATTGGGCTTATCATCAACTGTCTGTTTGTTTTAGGATCCGGCACAATGTTTTTGTCATCTTTATCATTCTCATATCAGGAGTCTTTTGGCTCCATCGGCTTGTCAAGTTTATGTACAACATCTGTTGCTACTGGGAGATCAGATCCTTTTTTATTAACGCCCTGAAAGTGTCCATGGTGAGCTTTTCTCTTAATACCATTAACACGAACGCATTGATTTTCATTTTCGAAGCAAACATATCATAACAGTGTTTTAAGCAGTTATGTGTTTATCTCATCTGATAATAATCCCTTTGAGCAAACGTTCTCGACTGAGTTTTTCTGTGCTTTGCGCAGGCGGATCTTCCGTATTTCACCTGGCAGGAGGTGCAGGCGCGGATCGTTGAGATACAGAAGGAGCACCAGATCTGCATCCACAAAAAAGAACTGACAGAGCTGGACATTTATCACCGTATACTGCGCTTTAAGAACTACATGGTGGCCATGGTCAACAAGTCCCTTCTCCCTGTGCGCTTTCATCTACCTCTGCTGGGCGACACAGTTTTCTACACGCGCGGCCTGAAGTACAATTTTGAGCTGATCTTCTTCTGGGGTCCCGGATCGCTCTTCGAGAACGAGTGGAGTCTGAAGGCCGAATACAAACGCGGAGGAAACCGTTTGGAGTTGGCCGATCGTCTGAGCTCCAGGATTTTGTGGATCGGAATCGCCAACCTTCTCTTGTGTCCCGTCATTCTCATTTGGCAGATTCTCTACGCGTTCTTCAGCCATATGGAGGTGATCAAGCGCGAGCCGGGGAGTCTGGGAGCTCGATGCTGGTCGCTGTACGGCCGCTTTTACCTCCGCCACTTTAATGAGCTGGATCATGAGCTGATGTCTCGTCTCAGTAAGGGCTACAAGGCCTCTTCCAAATACATGAACTGTTTCATGTCACCATTGCTGACGGTGGTGGCCAAGAACGTGGCATTCTTCGCTGGTTCCATCCTAGCAGTGTTGATCGCTTTGACCATTTATGATGAAGACGTGTTGGCCGTGGAGCACGTGCTCAGCAGCATCACGTTATTGGGAGTCGGCATCACAGTCTGCAGGTGAGCAAAATGAATCAAAGCCAAAAACACTCGACAGTCTCCATCATTTAATTTATAGGTGATCTATCCCTTTAAGAACACCATTCTCTAAAATTTAACCTATCAATAAGCTGTTCTTGTGATCCTCAATCTGCTCCAGGTCTTTTATCCCAGACAAGCATATGGTGTTCTGTCCCGAGCAGCTGCTGAAAGTCATTCTGGCACACATCCATTACATGCCGGACCACTGGCAGGGTAACGCCCACCGCTACGAGACCAGAGATGAGTTCGCTCAGCTCTTTCAGTACAAGGCTGTAAGTCGCGCTGTAAAATCTTCTCTGTGTACCACAAACATTTACGTCACACCTAGGGCTGCACAATTCATCGAAAAACTAATCGGGATTTCAATCACGAACAAAATTATTACATAACCTCCATTACAGCTGTCTATTAGCGCTAATTCTGTGCGTTTTGGCAGGAGGTGCTGAATCTGAGAATTGATACGTTGACGTGTGCTTTAGCTCTTCGTTTTGGACTTATTAATTATTAATTGACGACATAACTCCCATAATTATTTGTTATTTACATATATTAATAAGTTTTGGATGTTTATAGAAAGAATGTGGTATGCAGCTGTGTCACAGAAAGTTATCAAACATGTAAAATGTGTTGATCGATAGTAATGATCGCAATGAGAATATCCAGGTGAATAATCGACAATTATGATTTTTGTCTTTCAGGGGTTTATACTGGAGGAGCTGCTGAGTCCCGTCATCACACCGTTCATTCTCATCTTCTGCCTGCGCCGCAAATCTTTGGAGATCATCGATTTCTTCAGGAACTTTACAGTGGATGTGGTCGGTGTGGGCGACACTTGCTCTTTTGCACAGATGGATGTCCGTCAACACGGTCACCCGGCGGTAAGGGCGGACGAACCAATCGTTTTCAAACTGTGTTTACCTGGTTGATATAGAGAGTGGACGGAATGAGCATCCGGCTGATCTCTTGTTTGGTGTTTTCCAGTGGATGTCTGCTGGGAAAACAGAGGCCTCCATCTATCAACAAGCAGAAGATGGGAAGACGGAGCTGTCGCTTATGCACTTTGCCATCACAAACCCACACTGGCAACCCCCTCGAGAGAGTACACACTTCATCAGTCAGCTGAAGGAGAAAGTGCACCGAGAGACCAGCGGGGGGCAGCAGGGAGTCCTAACAGATAACCCTGTCTTTACCTCAGCTCCTTTATTACAGTCTGATTCGGAGGTACGCAGTGAGTTCTGATTTGCCCCAAACATGATCCTTATGCGAGATGTTAACATAACTTTGTCACTCCAGCCTCACAGTCTCATTGCAAATCTTCTGATGGGACCTCCGTCTCTGGCCTCGCTGCATCTGGGTCGTGACGGCTCCATCCATCCTGTATCTGTCGGTGCGAGCGAGGGGGCATCCGCCCTCAGATCTCTCTCTCCCATCAGCTCCAGTATAAACCTGCGGGGCAGCTACCCATCTGCCAGACTCTCACAACCTGACCAACCGGCTTTAGGTGCCAGCCGTGCCATGACGGGCTCAGGGTGAGAAAGAAAGAAAGAAAGAGATGCTGAATATACGACAGTAGATATTCTCATCATTCTGTTCATCACTTGTTTTCTCGTCTTTACACAGTACGGATGCCCGGACCATCAGCTCCGGCAGTAGTGCGTGGGAAGGTCAGCTGACCAGTATGGTCCTATCAGAATACGCCTCCACAGAGATGAGCATTCATGCCGTCTACATGCATGAGGTGAGAAATGATTATCTGATTCCGAACAGATTCTTCTAGTTTTGTGATGTAGAATCGGCCATTTGCTGTAAAGCAGCTTTGAGTATGTTGACTGATAATCTGAATTCTGTATTGAAATGCTGCCGTCCGCTCAGATGCATAAGCAGCAGTCTGAGGGTGAGCAGTCTCGACACACCTGGTACAGACAGGAGAGCGATGAGAGCAGCGAGAGCGTCAATGAAGACATGGAATCCACCCGTAACTTCCCTCGCTCCAACACTTTCCCCTGCATCACCACTCCACACCAGGAGGGGGCAGCACATCACAGCAGCAGACAGCAGAGACGCCACGGAGGGATCGCAGGTACTCAAAGGGAATGTTTGGCATTAGGAGACCAGATGGGCCGTGATGAGTTGTGATGCAGGATGATCTGTGTTCCCCACAGATTCTGTTCCTGGAAGCTCTCGAGTGCAGAGGACACCTCGCGTGCCAATGGGTGGATGGTCTGAAGAGACCCGAACGGGGCGGCACCACGACACGGTGCCTGAAGAGGGATCTGAGGACGAGCTACCGCCTCGCATCCATAAAGTGTAACGACGACCTGACGATATAATGATCATCCATTGCATTCTTTATATTCATCTTCGTTCTTATGTTCTTGTCTTTTGCAGGTGAATTAACAGATGTATTCTGGACGAAGAGAGACTCATCTATAAGCACTGATCACAAAGATGTATTTATTTTCTCTCAAGAATCCAGACTTAGTTATGTGTCACAGCGTGGCATCATGTCAGATATTCACACGGCTTTAAATGAGTTATTAAGATTTGATTTGACTAGGGATCGATGCTCTCTAACCCACCCAATAACCATTTTTTACAGAACATCTGACTAAATGATCAAAACTGACAGACACTGATCCTGTTAAATAATTTGTATGTTTATCTGTAAAGTTCAGAAAATTGTTTATTCTCCTTTTAAGAAGCTTATTGTACATAGGAAAGTGTGTTTACAAACTGGAATAAGCAGTGGGGTTGACATTATTTTCCCACCCAGTTATTTTACTTAACCTCCAAGTCATTTTTGATGTCTCATGAGATGAACATAATAAATGATAACGTGCAGTGTGCCGTTACAAGCTTTGAAACTGTGCGGAGTAAGATTTTATTGTGAGGTCTGGAGGAGAAAACTACTGTAGATCATTCAAGCATGCCACTGAAAAAATGATTACAAATTCTTTTGTCGTTGTTTGCACAATATTAAGGAAGAATGCACTTTATCTCTTTTTAATCCAAATCGTGATTTTTAGGCAACGAGCCAATCCGACAGAACACAGTTCTGAATGATGAATCTTGTGTTTATAGAGGAAACCGCTATATTTGTCAATCACACTTGTAGTTTATTTGACATTCATTATGGCACTTATGAATGAGCATAGTTTTGTTCCCAATACCTCATGACTGTTTGTTTTTGGTTGTGAAGTTATCCAAAAAGTGCTTGAAACCCGCAGCTTTCTGCACTCTTCTCACACCCGTGACTGCTGAAGGGAAGAAGATGAAACTGTGTGTAACTTGTGAGAACTTTTCAGCTTCATTTCTAGAACAACACTCCATCAAATGTGTTATTTAGTTTCACGTGAACTGACATCTGTTATAATGCTGTCATGCGTCATGCTTGCGCAGAGAAAGTGTAAATTGTGCATGACCTTTGACCTATAAACCAGCATCTGCTTGTAATGATTGGCTTGAAAAAAAGCTTCTGTGACCGACTACAGCTCCGCACTGTTTTGAGTTTTCTAGACCTAGACGGTGTTGTATATTTACATTTTGTACAGTTGTAAATTCATCAATAAAGATGTATTTAATAGATTGTGTCTTTGTATTTTTTCAGGTCACACCTTTAAAGAGTTTCTAACACAGAAATGAAAATTGAGTAGCTGTTGTCCTGTTGCTGTTTATTTCTTGGACTAGTGTAATGGTGCGAGTACTCAATGTAAATGATAGTACATTTTACTTAAGGTTAAAGCGTTTGTTGTGTCTTTAAAAATATGTATTTTATTAATTATCAAACCAAAATGATTATCTGCAAATATGTGCTAAACAAAATTATTTAAATGTTTTTTAATAAAGCAAATGTTGATATTCCACTGAAAACATCTAATCTTAGCTGCATTTTTATTTTATTTGGCAACATGTTTGGGCAAACTTACAAAAGTGGAACTTTCATAAGATTTGTATTGTTGTGCAGTAATGCTCTATACGAGTGATTCTCTTTTTATTTAAAGTAAACCAAAAAGTCTTCAAACAGTTTGCGAGTTGACAATGTTTTTAGTGTAGGACGACACCTACAGGCTAACTGCCTTAAAACATGAGAAACATTGTCAGATCTGTTACCTACACTGTGGTAGACTATAGCAGACCAGTTTTTTATTGCACTTATGCTTTTTGTTGTGCTTATGTTATTCCAATTGCTTCCAGTGTTAATCTCACCTGTAAATCGTTTTGGATAAACGCGTCTGCTCAATAACTAAACATAAACGTACTTATCTGAGGAACACAACAGACGAGGCGGTCCGTCACATGGGCTTCTGTTGGTTCATTCTGACCGAGAAAAGTAAAACGTACCACGTGACTATGGCCGGTCCTGTAAAGGTATAAATGAATTATTTTCTTCAAGATATTTCTCTTGTGAACTAATGTGCAGTAATTCTAAAAAGTAAGAACACAAACTTTCATTTAAAAGCATTGGGAAAAATAAACGAGCCGCCCGAACAGGGACTTGAACCCTGGACCCTCAGATTAAAAGTCTGATGCTCTACCGACTGAGCTATCCGGGCTCTGAACTCGACATGTTGCGAATAGATAATGGATCTTCAAAACTACATGTATGATGCCTTCAATGCTAAGTTTTTATGGCTAAATGGACTAGCAAGCGTATAGTTTCCTCCTCTAACCAGAGAGCGTCAACGGAGACGTTAGATCAGTTAAGTTTAGTGATCTGACTTTCCCTAAAGTTGATTTAGCCTCATCTATGAAAATATTTCTTTTTATTAAGTGCTGGAGTTAATTCTTCATTCTTATGTTCAAACACGTCCAGTTTTTGTTTTAACACAATATATAAACGTTTGAAGAAAAACCGACTTGGAGATGCAGCGAGTGCTGTTCCACGCTTTTTATTCTCGATCTCGCGATACTTGGACGTCACGTTACAGGCCGATCGGTCTCCGCAGCGTCTCCTAGTAAAGTTATTTATATAATTTTACACCAGATTCAGAATAAATCATTACATTTTTAATAAATACTTTTCCTTAAAAAAACATTAGATATATTGTACCACTATTTCATTTGACCAGTGCAAACAACTAACAAGAATCCTTAATCTATCCTGAATACAAAAATACTTTGAAGTATTTTTAAAAGTAAAGATTTCACTCTAGAAAGTAAACAGTCTTTAAATTATGATAATCTAGGCGAGCCCTTAGTTTTGAACTGAAAATAACAGACCACACAACACAATTTAGTTTAAAATATTTATTGACTTCTACAGAAATACTGTTCATGTATATAAAACTTTACAAAACATGTCCAACAGTATCATAATACATCACAAATCAAGTGCAAATATCTTTAAATGCATACTGGATAACATATGTATAAAAATACAAAACGTGAACATTCACATTCAGAATAAAACAAATGTATAAAATTTTTGAAAATGTTTGTTTCAAAAAACAACATTTAGGTGATCAGTGATATTTCAGTTCCCTCGTCTGAAAGGACCAAGCATGACAACAAAACACTTCAAATAATTTAGAAAAAACAAAATGGATCGGCACTGGTGATATGGTTTCTTCATTCATCGGTCAGATTTTCTAGGATAAGGAAGCGTTGACGATGAACCTAAAGAAATAAAAATCACCACAAAATGATTATACACTGTAGCAGCAGTGCAGACGCATCCAGAAGTCTGAATTTCTAAAAGCACCTCTGTGAAACAAGAGCAAACAGAACGTGACTGATCACACAAGATGGTGAATCCCTCTTTGAACTCAAGGCCGGACCTTCACTCACCTACAGCCCACCCGGTGCCAAACAACTCAAATACAGCCAGGTTTTATTTTCTAGAAACCACTTCCGGCGATTGCTCGTGGTCTCAGGGAGGCTATACCTCCTGTTCTCTCTGGGGACTGTAAGACGGTAAGGTCAGAGGTCACAGATGGCCATAACTCCTACACATTTTTCACATGTCCTCAGAAGTGTTAACAGGGATCCTTGTAGCCAGAAGAGACTATCCGTCTTGTGTAATCAGTCACAGACAAAAGTTTGACTGAATTTGAATAATGATGTCAGTTCTGCTACAGAGGAAACATCATTAAAGGTGATGAAGAACTGGTGCATGATTACGCAGATAACGTCCAGCATGCAGAAGTGTGTTTGATGCTCCTAGAGTATGGGAATGTCAACAAGTGTCCAGTACATTGCACTTTAAATGGAGTTTCTGCTTTACCTGGACACGCCGCTCCCAGACGCTGCTGTACGTTCTCCAGATGTTGGATATAGTCCTTCAGAGAGCGCTCCTGATCCTGGGAGGAGCTGAAGGAGCGGTCTGACGGTCCCGACACGGTGCCCGTGTACATTCTTGGATGGTGGAAGAAATGTAAATGTAATGTTAAATGACTTCAATAATGGTCGCTAGAGAGAAAACTCTAGGTCAGTCTCATGAGAAATGTGTGGGGTTCTTTACCAACGGTGCGATTAAAACTCAAGACTCTACCTGTTATTCTGTCTATAGGGTGATTTGATTGGTGGAACCAGCGATGAGATCACACCCCGTTGGGTTAAAACATGCTCACGGGTGGGTGGAGAGTTAAACGCAGCTCCGGTCTGCTGTGGTTTCAGAACTTGAGTCCTCACAGCAGCAACTGAGGAAAGAAAACATGAATTTTAATCACCTGCAGACGCAACTAATGTCCGGCTCAAAAAAATCCATGCATTCCAGTTATAAATGTGAAAACATGCATGTGTGCGCACGTGTCCTGCATAATGCGAGTGTGTGTGCGCTGTATATATTGTGTGTCGTGTGTGAACGAGAGTACATCCATTTGCATTGCTCTTGATAACATTTCTATTTTTATAAATTTAATATATTGCTTAAAGTTAAACATGTTTTTATGTACATCTGCTTTGTATCAATGAAAATTGTAAAAGCACTGAATAAAAAAAGGAGTCGAGTTGAAAACATGTGACTGTTACAGTAGATGAGTGATGTAAAGACTCACCTGTGCTCGGACCAGCTCCGTGTCCATGAAGTGTGCCAGTACCTGCTGAGATTCTCCTTGTAGCCTTCTGCCATTTCCTAGTGAGAAACTTCAGTCTACAACAAGACATAATCATAAATAAAAAATAGCACTAAAGTGAATATTTAAATAAAAAGTCTGAAAAGTGCTTGAATGTAACTTCTTTTAAGGTACCAAATGAATAATCAGAAAGTGTACGGCAGGACGCGTCACCTCGAGACAGCGATGACGACTCTGACAGATGTTCTGAAGCGGTTCAGGGGTCTGGAGGCCTGTGATTGGCTCAGTGTCGGCTGTGCGCCCATACGAGCGATCAACGCGAGAGTAGCCTGCTCACACTCCTGAAATCCTCCCAGCAGCAGCAGCAGATAACGCTTCTGATACACCAGAGACTTCCTGTAACTCTCGGCTCGAAGGTATCGCTCATACAGCCGCTGCACCTGTACGAGCATGAAGATGACAGAAAACATTGACATGAAGCAAAACAACACAAACAAATTGTCTAATGCTGCCCATAACACAAAGCATTAATTAAGATACAAGCAAACAAGAAAACTGACGGCTCAATAAAGCGCTTTTTTGACCTTGCTGTTGGAGAGTTCATAGACGGGTCTGTTTTCATTGCCTGTTGTCAGCTTCGAGAGATCCGCTTCTGCTTTTCGTAATGAAGCCTGAAGAGCTGCTTTCTCTTTCTGCCAGGTGAGTTTCTCAGACAACACACACTGCTCTGAGACCGCTGAAGACCTTACCTGAAACAAACACAACAAAACACACGTTCTGACAAACACATTTAGACTCTTGCATTGAGAGTGTGCTGCGCTGGGTTGATTGAAAAACCCTTTCGTCTTCTTCTAGAAACTCGTGACTACAGTCTTCAGGGTTCCTCACCTGCTCCTGATGTTTCAAGCTTTGCAGCTCTTTCTCCAGACAGCAGATGGTGTGTTTGAGAGAGATCTTCTCCTCGCTCAGAGCGGCGAGACATTCACAGAACTCAGAGTTCTCCTTCAGCAGTCGTTCAATGAGAGATGAGCTGGAGTCCTGTCACACACATCATGACGGGAAAAAAACACACACCTGCTTTACACCTGACGTGTGACCTGACTTACATTTCATTATTCTATACATTTCTATCAGAGTGCTTCCCTGGGCCTTGCTGTTTTTATATGCATGTGTGTAATCTGTGTCGATTGTGCGCCTCTGCTTGCATTCTGAAGTGTGTGTTTCCTGTGTGTTGTTGGTGTTTCTCTGCTGGCGTTCTGATGTGTGTGTTACCTGTGTGGTTTGTGCGCCTCTGCTGGTGTTTTGGTGTGTGTGTGTGTGTGTGTGTGTGAGTGAGTAAGTTACCTGTGTGTTTCTCTTCTGGTGTTTTGATGTGCGAGTGTGTGTGTGAGTTACCTGTGTGTTGTTTGTGTTTCTCTGCTGGTGTTTTGGTTTGTGCGTGTGTGTGTGCGTTACCTGTGTGCTGTTTGTGTTTCTCTGCTGGCATTCTGATGTGTGTGTTACCTGTGTGGTTTGTGCGCCTCTGCTGGTGTTTTGGTGTGTGTGTGTGTGTGTGTGTGTGAGTAAGTTACCTGTGTGTTTCTCTTCTGGTGTTTTGATGTGCGAGTGTGTGTGTGAGTTACCTGTGTGTTGTTTGTGTTTCTCTGCTGGTGTTTTGGTTTGTGCGTGTGTGTGTGCGTTACCTGTGTGCTGTTTGTGTTTCTCTGCTGGCGTTCTGATGTGTGTGTTACCTGTGTGTTGTTTGTGCGCCTCTGCTGGTGTTTTGGTGTGTGTGTGTGTGTGTGTGTGAGCTACCCGTGTGTTGTTTGTGTTTCTCTGCTGGCGTTCTGACGTGTGTGTTACCTGTGTCGTTTGTGCGCCTCTGCTGGTGTTTTGGTGTGTGTGTGTAAGTTACCTGTGTGTTGTTTGCGTTTCTCTGCTGGCGTTCTGACGTGTGTGTTACCTGTGTGTTGTTTGTGTTTCTCTGCTGGCGTTCTGATGTGTGTGTTAGCTGTGTGTTATTTGTGTTTCTCTGCTGGCGTTCTGATGTGTGTGTTACCTGTGTGTTGTTTGTGTTTCTCTGCTGGCATTCTGACGTGTGTGTTACCTGTGTGTTGTTTGTGTTTCTCTGCTGGCGTTGTGATGTGTGTGTTACCTGTGTGTTGTTTGTGTTTCTCTGCTGGCGTTGTGATGTGTGTGTTACCTGTGTGTTGTTTGTGTTTCTCTGCTGGCGTTCTGATGTGTGTGTTACCTGTCTGTTGTTTGTGTTTCTCTGCTGGCGTTCTGACGTGTGTGTTACCTGTGTGTTGTTTGTGTTTCTCTGCTGGCGTTCTGATGTGTGTGTTACCTGTGTGTTGTTTTTGTTTCTCTGCTGGCGTTGTGATGTGTGTGTTACCTGTGTGTTGTTTGTGTTTCTCTGCTGGCGTTCTGACGTGTGTGTTACCTGTGTGTTGTTTGTGTTTCTCTGCTGGCGTTCTGACGTGTGTGTTACCTGTGTGTTGTTTGTGTTTCTCTGCTGGCGTTCTGACGTGTGTGTTACCTGTGTGTTGTTTGTGTTTCTCTGCTGGCGTTGTGACGTGTGTGTTACCTGTGTGTTGTTTGTGTTTCTCTGCTGGCGTTGTGATGTGTGTGTTACCTGTGTGTTGTTTGTGTTTCTCTGCTGGCGTTCTGACGTGTGTGTTACCTGTGTGTTGTTTGTGTTTCTCTGCTGGCGTTCTGACGTGTGTGTTACCTGTGTCGTTTGTGCGCCTCTGCTGGTGTTTTGGTGTGTGTGTGTGTGTGTAAGTTACCTGTGTGTTGTTTGCGTTTCTCTGCTGGCGTTCTGATGTGTGTGTTACCTGTGTGTTGTTTGTGTTTCTCTGCTGGCGTTCTGATGTGTGTGTTACCTGTCTGTTGTTTGTGTTTCTCTGCTGGCGTTCTGATGTGTGTGTTACCTGTCTGTTGTTTGTGTTTCTCTGCTGGCGTTCTGATGTGTGTGTTACCTGTGTGTTGTTTTTGTTTCTCTGCTGGCGTTGTGATGTGTGTGTTACCTGTGTGTTGTTTGTGTTTCTCTGCTGGCGTTCTGACGTGTGTGTTACCTGTGTGTTGTTTGTGTTTCTCTGCTGGCGTTCTGACGTGTGTGTTACCTGTGTGTTGTTTGTGTTTCTCTGCTGGCGTTCTGACGTGTGTGTTACCTGTGTGTTGTTTGTGTTTCTCTGCTGGCGTTGTGACGTGTGTGTTACCTGTGTGTTGTTTGTGTTTCTCTGCTGGCGTTGTGATGTGTGTGTTACCTGTGTCGTTTGTGCGCCTCTGCTGGTGTTTTGGTGTGTGTGTGTGTGTGTAAGTTACCTGTGTGTTGTTTGCGTTTCTCTGCTGGCGTTCTGATGTGTGTGTTAGCTGTGTGTTATTTGTGTTTCTCTGCTGGCGTTGTGATGTGTGTGTTACCTGTGTGTTGTTTGTGTTTCTCTGCTGGCGTTCTGACGTGTGTGTTACCTGTGTGTTGTTTGTGTTTCTCTGCTGGCATTCTGACGTGTGTGTTACCTGTGTGTTGTTTGTGTTTCTCTGCTGGCGTTCTGACGTGTGTGTTACCTGTGTGTTGTTTGTGTTTCTCTGCTGGCGTTGTGACGTGTGTGTTACCTGTGTGTTGTTTGTGTTTCTCTGCTGGCGTTGTGACGTGTGTGTTACCTGTGTGTTGTTTGTGTTTCTCTGCTGGCGTTGTGACGTGTGTGTTACCTGTGTGTTGTTTGTGTTTCTCTGCTGGCGTTCTGACGTGTGTGTTACCTGTGTGTTGTTTGTGTTTCTCTGCTGGCGTTCTGACGTGTGTGTTACCTGTGTCGTTTGTGCGCCTCTGCTGGTGTTTTGGTGTGTGTGTGTGTGTGTGTAAGTTACCTGTGTGTTGTTTGCGTTTCTCTGCTGGCGTTCTGATGTGTGTGTTAGCTGTCTGTTATTTGTGTTTCTCTGCTGGCGTTGTGATGTGCGTGTTACCTGTGTGTTGTTTGTGTTTCTCTGCTGGCGTTCTGACGTGTGTGTTACCTGTGTGTTGTTTGTGTTTCTCTGCTGGCGTTCTGACGTGTGTGTTACCTGTGTGTTGTTTGTGTTTCTCTGCTGGCGTTCTGACGTGTGTGTTACCTGTGTGTTGTTTGTGTTTCTCTGCTGGCGTTGTGACGTGTGTGTCACCTGTGTGTTGTTTGTGTTTCTCTGCTGGCGTTGTGACGTGTGTGTTACCTGTGTGTTGTTTGTGTTTCTCTGCTGGCGTTCTGACGTGTGTGTTACCTGTGTGTTGTTTGTGTTTCTCTGCTGGCGTTCTGACGTGTGTGTTACCTGTGTCGTTTGTGCGCCTCTGCTGGTGTTTTGGTGTGTGTGTGTGTGTGTAAGTTACCTGTGTGTTGTTTGCGTTTCTCTGCTGGCGTTGTGATGTGTGTGTTACCTGTGTGTTGTTTGTGTTTCTCTGCTGGCGTTCTGATGTGTGTGTTACCTGTCTGTTGTTTGTGTTTCTCTGCTGGCGTTCTGACGTGTGTGTTACCTGTGTGTTGTTTGTGTTTCTCTGCTGGCGTTCTGATGTGTGTGTTACCTGTGTGTTGTTTTTGTTTCTCTGCTGGCGTTGTGATGTGTGTGTTACCTGTGTGTTGTTTGTGTTTCTCTGCTGGCGTTCTGACGTGTGTGTTACCTGTGTGTTGTTTGTGTTTCTCTGCTGGCGTTCTGACGTGTGTGTTACCTGTGTGTTGTTTGTGTTTCTCTGCTGGCGTTCTGACGTGTGTGTTACCTGTGTGTTGTTTGTGTTTCTCTGCTGGCGTTGTGACGTGTGTGTTACCTGTGTGTTGTTTGTGTTTCTCTGCTGGCGTTGTGATGTGTGTGTTACCTGTGTGTTGTTTGTGTTTCTCTGCTGGCGTTCTGACGTGTGTGTTACCTGTGTGTTGTTTGTGTTTCTCTGCTGGCGTTCTGACGTGTGTGTTACCTGTGTCGTTTGTGCGCCTCTGCTGGTGTTTTGGTGTGTGTGTGTGTGTGTGTAAGTTACCTGTGTGTTGTTTGCGTTTCTCTGCTGGCGTTCTGATGTGTGTGTTAGCTGTGTGTTATTTGTGTTTCTCTGCTGGCGTTCTGATGTGTGTGTTACCTGTGTGTTGTTTGTGTTTCTCTGCTGGCGTTCTGACGTGTGTGTTACCTGTGTGTTGTTTGTGTTTCTCTGCTGGCGTTCTGACGTGTGTGTTACCTGTGTGTTGTTTGTGTTTCTCTGCTGGCGTTCTGACGTGTGTGTTACCTGTGTGTTGTTTGTGTTTCTCTGCTGGCGTTCTGACGTGTGTGTTACCTGTGTGTTGTTTGTGTTTCTCTGCTGGCGTTCTGACGTGTGTGTTACCTGTGTGTTGTTTGTGTTTCTCTGCTGGCGTTCTGACGTGTGTGTTACCTGTGTGTTGTTTGTGTTTCTCTGCTGGCGTTCTGACGTGTGTGTTACCTGTGTGTTGTTTGTGTTTCTCTGCTGGCGTTCTGACGTGTGTGTTACCTGTGTGTTGTTTGTGTTTCTCTGCTGGCGTTCTGATGTGTGTGTTACCTGTGTGTTGTTTGTGTTTCTCTGCTGGCGTTCTGATGTGTGTGTTACCTGTGTGTTGTTTGTGTTTCTCTGCTGGCGTTCTGATGTGTGTGTTACCTGTGTGTTGTTTGTGTTTCTCTGCTGGCGTTCTGATGTGTGTGTTACCTGTGTGTTGTTTGTGTTTCTCTGCTGGCGTTCTGACGTGTGTGTTACCTGTGTGTTGTTTGTGTTTCTCTGCTGGCGTTCTGACGTGTGTGTTACCTGTGTGTTGTTTGTGTTTCTCTGCTGGCGTTCTGATGTGTGTGTTACCTGTGTGTTGTTTGTGTTTCTCTGCTGGCGTTCTGACGTGTGTGTTACCTGTGTGTTGTTTGTGTTTCTCTGCTGGCGTTCTGACGTGTGTGTTACCTGTGTGTTGTTTGTGTTTCTCTGCTGGCGTTCTGATGTGTGTGTTAGCTGTGTGTTGTTTGTGTTTCTCTGCTGGCGTTCTGATGTGTGTGTTACCTGTGTGTTGTTTGTGTTTCTCTGCTGGCGTTCTGACGTGTGTGTTACCTGTGTGTTGTTTGTGTTTCTCTGCTGGCGTTCTGACGTGTGTGTTACCTGTGTGTTGTTTGTGTTTCTCTGCTGGCGTTCTGACGTGTGTGTTACCTGTGTGTTGTTTGTGTTTCTCTGCTGGCGTTCTGACGTGTGTGTTACCTGTGTGTTGTTTGTGTTTCTCTGCTGGCGTTCTGACGTGTGTGTTACCTGTGTGTTGTTTGTGTTTCTCTGCTGGCGTTCTGACGTGTGTGTTACCTGTGTGTTGTTTGTGTTTCTCTGCTGGCGTTCTGACGTGTGTGTTACCTGTGTGTTGTTTGTGTTTCTCTGCTGGCGTTCTGACGTGTGTGTTACCTGTGTGTTGTTTGTGTTTCTCTGCTGGCGTTCTGACGTGTGTGTTACCTGTGTGTTGTTTGTGTTTCTCTGCTGGCGTTCTGACGTGTGTGTTACCTGTGTGTTGTTTGTGTTTCTCTGCTGGCGTTCTGACGTGTGTGTTACCTGTGTGTTGTTTGTGTTTCTCTGCTGGCGTTCTGACGTGTGTGTTACCTGTGTGTTGTTTGTGTTTCTCTGCTGGCGTTCTGACGTGTGTGTTACCTGTGTGTTGTTTGTGTTTCTCTGCTGGCGTTCTGACGTGTGTGTTACCTGTGTGTTGTTTGTGTTTCTCTGCTGGCGTTCTGACGTGTGTGTTACCTGTGTGTTGTTTGTGTTTCTCTGCTGGCGTTCTGACGTGTGTGTTACCTGTGTGTTGTTTGTGTTTCTCTGCTGGCGTTCTGACGTGTGTGTTACCTGTGTGTTGTTTGTGTTTCTCTGCTGGCGTTCTGACGTGTGTGTTACCTGTGTGTTGTTTGTGTTTCTCTGCTGGCGTTCTGACGTGTGTGTTACCTGTGTGTTGTTTGTGTTTCTCTGCTGGCGTTCTGATGTGTGTGTTACCTGTGTGTTGTTTGTGTTTCTCTGCTGGCGTTCTGACGTCAGCTGTTTCTCTTCTTTCTCCAGGTCAGTGAGTGTCTGTTGGAGTTGTTTTAATCTCTGCTGATCTTTCTGACGTACCAGCTCCAGCTGCGACTGTGTGGAGAAATGAAATAAACCAAAGACTTCATGACAGGATATTTTGATTCCACAGAAGCTCGGAGACGTTTTTCCCCATAACAAGAAACTTTTCCACGTTTTTGCTGCCCAAAACAAGATCAAGCTATTGGTACATTGCATAAGAAGAATCTAATTAAAAAGAAACCCCATTGGCAAATAGCTACTTGTAAGAATTGAATTTGATCAAAATAAATGAAATAGCGTCCATCACAACTATAATGTCAAATCTCTCACCAGTTTCTCATTGGTGTGTTCATGCCGTCGCTCTTTCTCCACCTGCGCTTGTCTCTCTTGCCTCTTCTGTCTCTCCATCTGCTCTTCTCTCATTCTCTCCTTCTCTTTCACCTCTCTCATCTTCTCTTTCATCCCGTCTATCTCAGTTTGTAACCGTCCGGCTCGCTCTCGCTCAGTCTCCAGTGTCCGCACCACCTCAGTCTTCTGAGCCCGTAGGCTATCCAGAGCAGCTCTGAGTGTCTTTACTTCTTCCTGATCCTGTTGAGTCTCCTGCTCCGCCTTCTCCGCCCGTCTGCGCTTCTCCCCCAGGACTTGTCCCTGCATACGTTCCAACATGGCCGCCAGGTCCTCGCCCTGACGCCTCTCCTGTTCAAGCTGCATGTGAAGCTCCTGAATGAACTTCCTGTCGTGGGCGCTGGCCGCTTCCTGTCTGCGTGCTTCCTCCTCCAAACGGCGCGTGTGTTCCTGGGTTTGACGGGCGAGCGAATCGGAGAGCTCAGATGAACGGGAGCGCTCCTCCTCCAGGCGGGAGATGGCGAGTTGGGTGCGTTCTCGCTCCTGAGCCAGCAAGGCTTCACATCTGGACTGCTCTATCTGAAGCTCTGAGCGCAGGTTACTGACGGTGACACGCTCCTGCTCCAGAACAGACGTCAGATGACTGAGCTCTGACGCCTTCTCGCTCAAAGCCACACGCAAACCCTGGTTGAAGGAGAAAAATATATTTCTGCTAGAGATGCTCCGATGTCTCAGTCACCAGAATTTAAAACCATGTGCATAACTCAGCGTTTCTAAACCTCTTTCAGGGTATGGAGAAAAAAACTGATGAAGAAATCACCAATCAATCACCTCATGTGTGTGTCGGTTTTGTTCAGTTGTCTGTTGGTTGTCGAGTCTCTGTTGCTGAAGTTCCTCCAGTAGTTGGTGAGTTCTGATCTGCTCTTTCTCTACAGCCGTCACACAGAGCTGACGTTCAGCCTCCACACTTTCCAGTTTCACCCTGAACACACAAACATGTTTACTCAGAAATAAAACAAACTTCTCAATGTGATTTACTCATTGACAATGGCACGTGATTGCATTACCTGAGTTTGTTCATCTGGCTCTTTAATTCCTCTTGATTTACAGATGCTGACTGGAGCTGCTGCCTGGTCTCCTCTAGCTCAGTCTTCATCTCTGACATCACCTTCAGCTCCGACACCAGCTGCCTCTGCTGCTCCACCGCTCGACTCTTCTCAGCTTCCAGTGACGATCGCAGGTCATGTGACAGCATCTGTCCCTGCTTCAGCTGTGACTCCAGCTCTTCAACTAAACAATCGGTGAGTTACAACCAGCAGACACACACAGACACGTGCATGCACACACACAGACAGACAGACAGACAGACAGACAGAGAACTCACGGTCTCTATGCAACTCCTGTTGCTTTTGCGTTTCCAGTTCTTTTGCCGTGTGCAGTGAATCCTGCAGCTGTTGCAGCTGCTCTTGACTCTGCTGCGTGCTCTCGTGCAGCTGCTCATGCAGGCTGCGCACCTCGGCCAACAGACCGTGGCGGTCAGCGTTGAAGAGCTGCTCCAAAGACCTCCTCTGCTGCTCCTCCTGAGAGAGAACAAAAGTCAAAGATTTAAAGAATCTTAAGAGAGATTATACAGAACAAGTTTGAGCATTGAAACACATCAGGGTACCTGTTGGTGAAAGACTTTCTGTAACTGGTCCAGCAGGGGGGTGTGGTCTATCTGAGTACTGGTTGCCATGACGGCCTGAAGCTGCGAATGAAGCCACTCCCGCTCGCTGTCAAAGACGCTACGGACCGCTTGTAACAGCTCACGCTTCCAGTCCTCTTCCCCTCCGTCAGCCTACATGTATGAACACCAAGAAAAAAAACATTCAAGTTATTGCTTTACACGTCTATCAAGTGGGCGGTGCTAGAGTCAAAGGACAGACATGACTTACCTTGGGTTCCCGGTCAGCCATCCGGCACAGCAGCTCTCTGAGTGACAGGATGGTCTCCTGTAAGGCTCGTCTCTCCCTCTGCCAGGAGAGGGGCGGGGCAGGTTCAGAATCAGGGCGGGACTGGCCTGATGGGGTGGGGCGATGTGACAATGACAGGATTCTGCAGCTCTCCTGGTAGACACGCTTTAACATGCCCTACATGACAGACACGTGTGAAGTGATATAACGTCAGTCACATCTAGTTCGCGTGGACTGTGAACCTCAGTATTTACCTGCAGCTCAGGTGCGAGTCGCTCGTTGCTCTCGTGCATGCTGCCTGCAGCGCTGTCAGTGTTTTCTGCAGGTGACATCCCTCTGCAGCGCAGATACTCCACAAAATGAGCATCCAAACGCTCGGTATGCTCCAACTCCTGCTTCAGCATGGCCTCCAGCTCTGAGCTCACGTCTGCATACAAACACACACCTCCTTTAATGGGGCTGGGACGATAAATCCTGCAATTCTTATGCTCAGTATATTGCGGTTAAATGGCGTCACATCCAAACACCAGAGGGCGATCGTGTGCAGAAATCGGACGTTAAAGACAGAATGCATCACGTTGTTCAGAAACTATTTTTGTCATAGTGGTTGTAAATCTCTTCACATCCTGAAAGCAATCAAGAAGTATAGAGGTCAACATTTTTTATAAATATATATTATCTGTGAAAGGCATAGGACCAAAAAACGTTCAACCAATGAAAACATTGTGGCCGATCGTTTGGATGAGAGCCGTTGGGTGAGAGTGGTTCTGTGTACATATTCAGCAGACGTATTTTGCATCAGACTTCACACCCAGTGCACGCAGACATACGTTATCAGCAAATAAAAAAAAAACGGACGTCCGCCTTAAGTTTTGAAATTTTATCGTTGCTCAGCTCCCGTGGCATCATGGGATAGAAAAGTGTCCATTTGATCCACACAATCTCGGCAGAAGTAGTAGACCGGGTTTCTCTAGCCTACAGTTTCTTACATGCTACTAATACTCATTTTCACCTAATATATATTATGGAAGTAGATGATTTCAGACGCAGCAATAGTCACACAAAATGCCAATGGTCATACTCGAAGATATTTTCATGATAATGAAGAACAGAGATAAAGGTTTGAAGTACATTTACAATGATGATGTTTGCGAGTGATGCTTTTTCAAATGCACGTTATAAACGACTCAATCGAGCACTACTTCCTTCTGATCAAAGAGCCATAGTTCACACAAGAGCTGTGCATAAAACACAGAATCGCACTAGACCGGTATAATTGGTGCGAATCACGATATATCGTCCCAGCTCATATATCGTTTAACTTCTGCATGTGGTCTCTCACAAACACACGACTCACTGCTGCCGTATCCGTCGCTGACCCACTCCGCCACAGACACAGGAGACGTGGAGCCCACTGCAGACTGAGAGGGAGCGCTGTCCAAATTCTCCAAATCATCAAGCTATGAAGTAGCACAGAAAACATTTGACTATCAAACACAAAAACTGATGTCAAAACATGTAAAACCACTACAATAACTTGAGAAAGACACATATTTTTCTGGGGTACATCTGTGATATGAATGTGAGTGTATGTTGACCTTCTCTGCCTCCAGTGAGTCGAGGACAGACAGATGTTCAGACACGGTGAGCGAGCAGGGTGATGGAGAGAGTGTGCTGGGTTGATCCGTCTCTTCAGCTTGTATAAATGTTTGTCTGGCGTGAGGTCTCTCTCTGTCCATCGGTGATGGTTTGGCGTGGAGCTCCTGGGTGGCGTCGTGCAGCGCGCTGAGCTCTGACAGGTGAGACGCGTGCAGATGAGTGGGATGCTCTTCACTGCGTTCCAGCCTCCTCAGCAGCTCTGGAGAAGTGAGGGAGGCGGAGAGCGACGGGTCGTGGGACAGGACATCGATGAAGCGCTGCTCGTGTTTGGGACGGTGATCTTGTAAACTGTAGCGCTGTTGTAGCTGCTCCAGCTCTCTCTGCTGATACACCAACTCTTCCTCCTGCACGGCCAGATCGTCCTGAAGACTCCGCAGCTCCACCTTCAGATGCTGGTTGTGGACCTCCAGGTCAGCCAGCGCACGATCTTTCGTCTGATGGTGAGAAACGATATACAGATTTGATTTTTGTGCTTTCAAAATATTTTAAGGTTAAGCTGAAAAGAAAGACCACTTACCTGTCCCTCCTCCAGTAGCTTCTCCGCCCTCTCTGTGCTGTTGCTAAGCCCCTCCTTAACCGCAGCTAGCTCCGCCCTCAGAGCATCATGCTCCGCCCTCAGGTGGATCAGCTGTTGTTCTCGCTCACGCAGAGCGGCCTCGGCCTTGGCAAGAGTCTCTTCAGCACATGTCTGCACACACACAGAATCATCTCAGCTGCTGTACAGTCCAGTTATTTCTGACTCACACATGCAGCACATAAGTGACTCCGACCGTCAACTGTTCCTGAGCTGGCAAACATGAACCAAACAATCCAAGACAAACGTTTAACTTTTACAAGAATCTGGAAACAATCAGGCTTTGCATTCTCTATAAAAAAAAAAATCACACTGAACTAAAGTAAACTGTTTAAAATGAGATGTAAAAGACGACTCTGTGCACGTTTACTTCTCATGTGAGACTAAATCTGTCTGTTCTCCTTCCCCTTTTTTTTTCCTGTTTTATTTCAAGCGTTACACACGTGATGCATCTGTGACATAATAAACAGGCTGGAAACCATGTGACTGCATAACTGACTGTTTACATCACATGATCAGGCAAGAATGAAGTGAACGCCCTACGTCTACACAACATGAATTACAAGTATGTGGTATCGATCAGTTCAGAGAAACTCCAAAACACACAAACCGTGCACATTCCTGAGCTTTAAAAACGTTTATGAATCTCACCAGCACTTCCTTTTGAGCTTCTTCTTGTTCTGCTGCGGTCTCCTCCTGCTGCTCATGCAGTTGTTTTATGTAGTCTGTCTTTGACATCACTTCCCGTTTCATACGCTCCAGTTCCTCCTGCAGATGCACTTCACGTTCTCTCAGAGCCTCTCTTTCCATGCACACTTCTTGCGTCTCTTCCTCCAAAGCGATGACATCATCTCTGGCAGTTTTGATTTGCTCCTCAAGTTCTTCCAGTCTGAAGCGTGCAGCAGCCAGTTCATTCTGAAGCTTCTCGTCATTGTCCTGTAACATCGAGACCTGACGTTCCATCCTCTCCTTCTCTGCTCTCTCTCTCTGCACGTCCTCATCTAGTTTCTCCTCCGCCCTTCTCAACCGGAGCTCCGATTCTCTCAGACTGGGGCGCTGCTGCTGCTCTCTCTCCTCCAGCTCTCTCACAGTGTTGCTCAACTTCTCAACGTCTGCCCGGCTCTCCTCCAGCTTCTCTTTCAGGTCTCCCACCTCACGTTCTAACGCAGCCACCTTCACCCTCTCCTCTGTGAGACTGCGCCCGAGCGTCTCCACCTGACTCCCGTACTGTTCCTCCTGAGCGAGCAGCAGTTTCTGAAGAGCTTCTCTCTCTCCGGCGGAGCGCTCCAGCTCCATCTGTAACTGCTGCGAGCGAGCGCGAGATGTCTGCAGGGTGTGGGTGTTGAGCTCCTGACGCAGGCTCTCCTCCGGCGCTCGCTGCTGGTGAGGACGAGGGGACCAGGGGAAGTCCGAGGACTCGGGGCTGTCGGTGTTGGGGTCACTGACCTCGTGGTGGTGGGGGTCGAGCTGGCTTAACTCCTCTTGAAGCTTGGTGATGACCTCGTGGAGTTGCTCCGCCTCCTCTTCCTTGGCCTGTCGCAAACGTTCCAGATCACAGCGAAGACTTTCCACCAGAGATCGCAGCTCTTCCATCTCGGCCTGCTTTTCCTCTAGAGTCTGATAGTTAGAAAACCAGAAGTAATTCTATAAAACTGTAGGATAAGATCATCTAATAAATGATGTCATTGATTGTTGAATCACCACACGATGTCTCTGTAAAGACTACACAATATGAGCCTTTGACGTAGGGCGATTCATACACGCAATTCTTGTGTTCTTATAATGCATCATAGACAACAACTGATGCTTCATGACGTCGGACAGAACCGGGTTCGGTCACTTCTGTGATGCTGACCCAAAGGAGCAAAACATGGCGTAACGAGAGACAATGATATTTCTGCTGCTGGTGATGCATTCTCAATGTCATCAGCATGTAAAAGATTTTAGGAGTCAAAAGTATTGTGTAGTCTGAACTGAGCATGAGCATACTGGAATAAACATACTCCGAGAAATGTCATTCCATCACTTCCTGAATATCCAAATGATGATGTCACCTTGTTATCGGCGGTCAAGTGGAGCTCCTGCTGTAACTGGAGGATGTGCTGGTTTAAATGATCGATCTCTTGATTCTTCTCCTCCAGAAGAGCAGATGGCAGCTGAAGGTCATAGTCATCGCTGCGCTCCTCCAGACGTCTGGTCAGAGCTTCAACAGTCTCCTACAAAACACAACAAACAGCTCAACCTAGAATTGTGCTCCACTCGATCAATGAGTGACATCAATGACAGCGAAAGCGATTGGTTTACATCAGTGTTAAACTCCTCCCATAGAGTTGTGTGTGTGTGTCAGATGTACCTGTAGTTGTGTGATCTTAGCATGGAGTTGCTCTTCTGTAGCTCTGCTCTCTCGGCTCCTGAGCTCCAGTTGTAGTGTGAACAGTCGGATCTCTTCATCTTTCACGTCTAGATCTTTCTCCAGCTCTGTCACACGCTCCGACAGCAACTCCAGCTAAATCACACAAAACCTCACATCAAACATGTAACACAATGACATGATGCAACTAGACAAAGCAAAAAAATAACTTGCAGTCTCATTGGTCTACTGAATAGTAGACAAGATATGCAAGAATGAAATTCCAAGTGATGGATGAGCCACCATTGTTTTACTTGTTTCCATGGAAACACTACATATTGATTGCGTAATAAGCTCAAAATATCAATCTCCAAACTCTGATTCATAATGAACAACAAGTTTTCACATTCTTAATAAACACACCTGTTGCTCTTTGGTGTGCAGTTGTTGTTGAGTTGCTTCCAGCTGTTCTCTGAGGTTGGGGTCAGGGGTCGAGTCAGGGAAACGATGTCTATTCTCGTCTAGTTTGGACTGCAGGGCTGAGATCTGGAGTTTATTGGCATACTGCTGCTGCTGCAGCGCTTCTTTATCCTGTAACAAAACACCAGAGCTTTAGAAAAGTGTGTGTGTGTGGAGACAGAATCGTACGGCGTGTTTGTCCGTGTGTACCTGTGTGAGCTCCTGAATGTTCTTGTGTGCTCTCTGGAGGTCTTGTTCGAGCTGCGTGACGGTCCGGCCGGCCTCAGCACTGCTCAACAGCGCCTGCTCCAGCTCACGGATACGAGACGCTAGTTTCTCGATCTCCTCGTTTCGCTCCTCCACATCGAGCTGACACTGCTCTTTGGCTGCTAGAAGAACGCTGTAGTCTTCAATCTTATCTTTGATCAGAGCCTGAAGACTCTCCACCTGCTCAAACACAACCAGATATCATCACTGATGACAACAGATCGAAGGGATGCAAGCGTGAGCGAGCGATGAACATGCATGAGCGAAAATGTGGCGGCACTGTGATCAAAGCTGTGTAATGCAACAAAGGATTGAGACGTTTAATGCGCTACGAGACGACCAACCTAACTATACACAAGACATCCTAAAGCAGCTTAGTTTATCAGTGATCATTCTTTAAAGCAAGACATTTTCCAAGTTAACCAAGACATTAAACAAAAGACACACAGGGGAAAGAGAATATATGCATTTGTTCAGGAAATAAGACGTGATGAGGAGATTCTTCTATCTCTACAGAGAACATGAAATCAGGGATGATTCATAAGCCATGCACAAGCTTCTACAGGACCGAGGAACATACCTGAAGAACCAAGTCCTCAATCTAGAACATTCAGTTAGAAAATAAAGCCAAATGTCATTCACAGATCTCTCAAAGCCATTCAGATTGATTCAGTCACACGTGTTTCAGACATTGACTCGTACCCGTCCACCCCGGCCGTCTCCTCCAGCATTTCCTCTAGACGTCTGTCTCAACTGAGCCTCTAGATTCTTGATCTCCTGCTGGAATTCATCTCTCTCATGTTCCCGTTCTACCGCTTGTTCCTGAACCAAATAACACACAGTGAAATCCTTGATCATTTAAGGACTATATTGCAACACATGATGCTAAAAATAATGCTATAATTAGGGCTGGGCCGATAAACAATATCGTATCAAATCGCGATAGAATTTATTCCGATAACTATGATAAGCTATTGGCATTTTGATTCGATATGGATTAATTTTACAGTCCAACAGACAGCAGAAATAAACGCAACAACAGTCACTACAAATGTTGTTTATGGCCTAATATCCTCTTTGTTGGAAAAGTTCATGTATAATTAGGTCATTGACTCTCAATGACTTTTATTTCATTTTAACTGGTTTAAAGTTAAGTAATGTTACACTGTTTTTTTAATAAACAGTATTTAAAAGATGATTTAACATAGATTAAAATACTTTTTAATGAATTATAAAAATAATTATAAAAAATTATCAAAATAAATCTTGTTATTGATAAATATAGAAAAAACTATCAAGTTTACATTTTTGCCATAACAAATCGTTTAATTGCAATTTAAACAAAAAAGTTCATTTCAATCTTGCAAACCCTTGTGATATGCACATTGGCAGTACTTCAGTACATCTTTCAGTGCTGGTAGGTCAGCCGCAAATCTATCAAACATGAACTTTATTTATCAACATTTATGCATTTGGCAGATGCTTTTATCAAAGGTACCAAATAACTCCCAACTTTTTTCCTCAACCAGACCAATTTTCCTAGAAACCAGACCAATGAATTTGAAGATAAATGAAGTGTTCAAACTGTTTATTGTAAACAGTAAAGGAAGAGGACGGCGAAAAGCACTCACATCTATGAACTGTCGGTGATGTTTCAGCTGTTTCTCCAGAGCGTGGATGTGCTGCTGAAGGTCTTCTGTCTGTAAGCGATGTTGTTCCTCCAGCTGATTAGCGCGACTGTGCTGTTCCTCCAGCGCCTGCTCCAGCATCCTGAGCCGTGACGCCATCCCACCGCAGTCTTTCTCCGCCTGACGCTGCACCTCCACACGCTCCTGCCCCAGACGCTCTGCCTCCGCCAGCAGAGCTGCACCACAGAAGAACACCACCCATGAACCACGCGTGTGACAGCCATGATGACAAGCTCGCAAATTAAAACGCAAACATGCACAGCGGAGCATTTGTTCATCTTGGATGCACAAAAACAAAGCACGCAAACCGGATGGAGAGAAAACTAGCAAAGAAAGAATCTGAATTAAGCCTTATGATTTAGGACCGTCTAACCATGTTGCACTGCAAACAAACGCATCACATGATTGGCCAGACCATAAAAAAACTAAATGCTGTTAGTGTCCAAACTGTTTTTCAGTCTCCGATGCACAAACCTGTCTCTCCCTCGACACCGAGGAAGCCTACAGAGCAGAGAGAATTTGCAGGATCAAAGGAAAGCCTCCATCACAAGAATACAATCTGTCACAGACAATCACCGCTCTGGCAAACAACAGAACTGACATCACATGACGTGTAAATAACATCTTTCCTCTCTCTCACCCTTCTCAGTGTCACCGAGGCCAGCCGTGAGGGCTTCTATCTGACGCCGGAGGAGTGTGTGATTCTCACTGAGCTCCTGCAGCTGACCTCGTGTGACCTCCAGCTCCTCCGCCAGACGCTGCTCCTGCGTCTCCTTCTGCTGTAGAGCCTCCTCCAGAGTCGCCTTCTCTGCTACATAACCTTCCGTCAGACCTGCAGAAACACACACGTCAGCAAACGAGAAAAGCAAGAGGACAGAGGAGTATATTTACAGATGAAGATCTGAAGGTGAGCTGACCCTCGGCCTTGTGTAGCTCGAGCTGGAGTTGACTCTTGACACTGGCCTCGTGATCCAGCTGCTCGAGGAGCTGAGTGTTCTGCAGGAGTAGAGATGCTTTGATCTCACCGCCGTCTCTGAAACGCTCGCCCAGCGCCGCCTGAAGACCAAACATCTGCTCCAACTACACAGAAAAAAAAAAAGGAAACGAGGGGGTCATACAGAGCACCCCATCGCACAAGCTCTTTTACAAACATAAGAAAACAGCAGCGTTCAGACCTGCTGCGAGGACTCAGAGAGCAGCTCCAGGAGTTGATCCACTGCGGCACGCACTCGTGTACACGCCCCCATCATCAGCTCCTCTCCATCTGCATCCATCTCTCCGTCCGGACCGGAGAACACGCTCTCACAGAGCCTCTGAGATAACTCCAGACCTTCATCCACCGCTGAAGACCACACACTGCAGTCAGCCTCTCCCTCCACACCAGACACTTCTGACAGACGCACAGAGGGAATAAAAACAAATCTAACAACAGACTTTTTAAAGAGTGTAGAGAACACAACCTCAAGTCATTCTGTAAATGGTTCAACAGATATCACAACAACAACAAGCAGCAACCAAACCTGAAAGAACCAGGAGTAATGTAACAAACGCACCGGGTTCATGTGATTTGCAGCTAGTTTTGGTGGTCCTAGCGGTGGGTGTTTCCTCTCCCGAGCGAGCGCCTGATCCACACGTCCCTAACTTACGGTTGACGTGCTCCTCTGTTGCGCAGGTAACTCGAAGCATCTCGACAAGAATCTTCTGTAGTTTGTCACGTGCTGTCTGCGCGTCTTGTCTGATGAAAACATCACAGCAAAGTTTAGCTGATGACCTCATCCTCACTCTATATCACTGACTTTATGAAACATGAACAGCTGACCTCTGCTGCGTGGCGGTGTTGAGATCTGCTCTAAGCATGGCCAGTAGATTATCTCCCTCCTGGTTCTCGCGGCCTCTGCGCTGCAGAAGCGTCTCCAGCGTGTCCATCTCCGCCCGTTTGCCCTCCAGTTCCACCTGCAGGCCGCTGACCTCCGCACGCAACTGAGGAGACAAGCCACAGACGAGAAACCAGTCATCATGTGGACAGGAAGTGCATCAGCGTTTGTCAGAGAGGTGTCAACCCATCGCTAACATTTTAGGAAGCACTCATGCATTGAAAATACAACAAAAGCTGTTTTGTGAAACATTATTTGTCCTGTATAAGAGACAAAGACAAGAGAGGGAAAACAGCAGTGAATGTGAATGTAACGTTCACTTTAATAAAACTGCTGGAAGAGTGTGTTGTGCGTTATCACAAGACAAAAAACGACATGAAATCATGTAACCATGACAAACAGAGCTAAACTCAGCCCGCTGGCACAGTCTCCCACCCATCACTACTGATGTATACAATACGGTTGTGTATCAGAAAGACTAAACCAGTACACATGTAAGCAGAGTGAGTGGTGTATGTGTGACAAAGATCCATGTGTCATAACAGTCTTTGCATTATTCAAAACAGTTTAAATGACTTTAAAACACTGTCCTTGAGTGAGTGTGGATGTATGACGGTCACAATTATGAAATAATCATCATCGCAATTATTTCAGAAATCCGTAATGATCCTTAAAACAAGGGTGATCTGCAACATTTTACATCCACCATCCTTGATCTTCACTCACGGTTACATTTCTTCACCATTTAAGATGTATCCGCTTTGTACTTTTTGTGTTTATGAGTTTTATTAAAGTGATACCAGATTGGCTGCATCTTCACAGCAAGACGACATTATCCTCATATCTCAGTTTTTTTCTGTTAATGTCACTCTATAGGGAATGTTACTATTTATTTACAGTATTTTTACATTTCTTAATGTATCTATATTTTATCAACGGAATAAAATTAATTGTAAATATTCGTTATAATTCTCAAAGCCTTTAAACAGACAATTTATCGCCAAAATCACAATTATTTATTAGAAAATTAATCGTGAGCCAAATTTCATCATCATGACAGCCCTACATGCATGTGTACTACTAATGAAATCCGTATTACAACGTAAACATGGTTTGCAGGGACAACTCCTGTGTTCCTGTAAAACCAAATGCCTTAAATATACTAAAGGTGATTTTTTTTATAATAAAAAGCCTAAAGTTTTGTGATGGTCAAGTTTAGGGGACAGAATATACCGTTTGTACAGTCATGACGTCTACGGAGGGTCAGTTTTTTACATCTAGGTAGGGACCTTAACCTGAATACACACCAACACATGGGGACTCGTGTCATCATGGGCAAAACAAAATGATACAAAATGATATTATTCAAAAAACGAAAAATGCTAAACGTTTTCTATGATCTTTAGGTATAGGGGGAAAATATTTCTGTACAATATAAGAATCATTACACCTATGGACTGTCCCCACAGAGATTATAAACCAGACGTGTGTGTGTGTTGTACCTGTGACACAACAGTGTCCAGTAGTTGTAGTTGTTCTGTGAGTTGGCTCATCTTCTCTCTGTAGGCGAGTTCAGTTTGTTCGTGCTGTCGTCTCAATGTTTTGTCCAGCTCCTCAAGAGCAACGGTCTTCTCCCTGTCAGCCCCCTCCTAAAACACAAACACACATCATCAGAAAAACACAGAGATGCATCCACAAAAACAATCCAACTCACTCCCATAAAGCATATCTCATGCGCTCACGTCAAATCCACAGCCATCTCTCACGTGTCTCTACATTTCAGTCCATCTGTAGGATTAGTACTGACAGGCCTTCTCTAATTCTCCAACGGGAAAGAGGCCAAACAACAAACCGCTCCAAATGTAACGTCACAAACACCCTGTGCTGAGGGATACTTCTCTCTCTATGAGCTCAAGATTAAAATCATGGGAGGCAGAGAATGAAGATGACTGGTTTAATGTGAATAAATGGAGGGATCAGTGTAGGGTACAGGGAAGGGATTAGTACACGTTTGACCTTAAGTCCCCCCGCACCAGATGTTCCCTCCTTTAGCACTGGAACAGGATTTAGCCATTGTTGATATTTCCATGACGCAAACTCATGCTCACTAAAATTCAAGGAGTTTTATAACATGCAGTAGTGGTCCAGATAGGCCGTTTTAAACCACAACCCCTCACCGTTAACTCTGCTACTTTCTGTTGTAGCTGCGCTTCAGACTGACACTTAAGAAGCTCCGCCTCCTCCAGGGAGTGAAGCCGTTGCCTTGACGCCTCTTCCTCCAATTCCCTACGCAGAGCTTCCAGCTCTCTGGCGGTCAGTCCCCTTAACTCCTGAAGAACATGAGGGTGAGAAGAGAGGAGGTGTTAAGACCCACACCAACCCATCAGAATGTAAAAACCGTGCGTTTGAGTGACCTGCAGCTGTTGCTGATGCTGAACACTCAGCTCATCCATCTTCTGCTTCAGCTGCAGTTTTTCTGCAGTGGTGATATCAGTGATCTCCAGCAGGGCGGCACTATGCTGTTTCTCAAGAGCAACCACCTGCTGCTGAAGAGCATCAAGAGCCGTGTGATGCTCGTTCTCTAGAGTGGTCCTCAGAGACGAGAGCGCGTCAGACATCTCCTCCTGCACATCAACACAAATCTGCTTGTTTGAAATGCACAAATGGAAACAAAACCCAAACCCTTTCATCCATCGCAGCGCTCACCTGATGAGCTTGACGTAGCTCCATCGCCATGGCGGTGAACTTGTCCATATGGACCTTTGCTAGCTCACCTCGGAGCTCCTCCCTGATGCTTTGCTCCTCCCTCCTCACCTTCTCAATCTCTCCGGTAAAGCGTTGTTCCAGCACGGCCTGAAGTTCACGTAGTCCTCTTTCCTTCTCGTCCCGTACGGTCTGGATCTCTTCCAGGTACGTGCTCTCTAGAGTATCCATGTTTGCCAACAGTCTCTCCTCCAGCTCCTCCCTCTCTTGTTTGTGCCGGGCCTGAAGCTCCGCCTCCTGCGCTTCGAGCTGTGCTAGATTGGTCTCTTGAAACACAGCGTCCAGTTTGTCGAGCTCCGCCTTGTGTTTTTTCACGAGCTCCATCTCCAGGGTCTCCAGGGCTGTTTTGTGATTGGTCCTCAGGGACTGGAGTTCCTCCTGGTGCTGTGTTTTCAGTTCTTGACACTCCTCTTTAAGACGCTGTAATAGAGCAGCACGCTCCTCCAAAAGAACCTTCAGTGACTGTAACTCAACATCGAGCTGTTCTTTCTGTTGATCCAGCAGAGCATCTCTCTCATGAGTTAACCTCTCTTCCAACTGCTTCTGTTCTTCTTCGTGTCTAAAGTCAAGACATATAGATTATAAACATATTTTTTGCTCGCCCATGTAGTCACAGCAAACTTTTCACTATTCACTCTCATTGCAAACGAAAAAACAAAACTGCACTTCTCAAAAAAAAACAAAAAAAACATTTGGGACCAAAAGCTTTACAACTTCCCTTCTTTTAAATGGCTCTGCATTATGGAAGGCTTTAAAAAAAACAGAAGTGAAAGATGACTGACCTGCAGAGGGCGTCGTGTAGCTTCCTCTCCATCTGATCCTGAAGCAGAGCGTTCAACTCTTTCACCTCGGCCGCCATGGCCGTCTTCGCAGTGTTCATCTCTCTGTCGTGCTGTGCCTGAAGTTTCTGTTTCAGGGCCGTAAGCTGAGGATTTTCCTCACACTCCAGACTCTTCTGCAGCGTGTGAAGTCTCTCTCTTTCATCATCCAGGAGCTTCTGCACATCTTCCAGCTTCTTCTCCAGCTCTGCTCTCTCCTCCATGGCTGCTCTCTGAAGCTTCTCTTTCTGAGAGTTCATCTCCTCCGTCACAAGACTCCTCTCAGTCCTCTGCGCCTCCTCGAGGTCTTTCTGATGCTGTGAAGAGAAAGAAAAAAACAACCCTGGATCAAACATACAGCCGAAGGGTGTTTGATTATAAAACAACCAACGTGACTGCTCTCGGGATAAAGGGGTTTGGTGGAGGGAGGTACGGAGCATAAAGGCCTGCTGTTATGTGCACACTCACTGTCGTCTGCATCTGTCGGTGTCGTTCGGTCGCTCTCTCCACATCCTCAGAGTGCTTCAGAGAGAGCTGGGACAGCTGGTTCTCCAGACCGGTCAGTGTGTCCTGAAGCTGCTGGGTCCTCTCCTTCACCTCAGCCTCCACCTGTCTCGCCACCTCCTGAGCTGACTGCAGCCGTATCTTCGTTATTTCTGATGTGTGAGAGGGAAAGACAAAATGTGGCGTTTAACGCCCTGTTCACACTGCCAGTGACATGATCCCAAAGATTTCAATGGTAGCTTAGTGAGATGAGCAACAGTGACCGCTGGCAAACGGAAGTGGCTGTGTCTAGCAACTTGACAAAGTTAAGAAATAGTATGACACTGTTAAATTTCTGTCAGACATTATCAACAAGAAAGTTTAATGTCTTTGGCTTAAAACAGAAGTGCTTAATAAGGACACAACAAAGTTAGACACCGTACTGAATGGGTTGTAAAACTAAACTGCATATCAGGAAATATGTAGGATGTGTGCTTCAGAGCAATTGATTGGCAATATGACATCTTCACCTTTGATATGGTTGTCTGAGAGTTTAGCGCGGAGCTGTTCCAGGTCATGAGCATGTTTAGTGTTGAGCTGGTCGATGTCTTTGTAGTATCGATCTGTGAGCTCGGTGCGAGCCTGCAGTAAGTCTTCTTTATACGCCAGAGTCATACTGGACCTGAGCTGCTGTCGCTCCTGCTGATGTCTGTCCTCTAACTGAAGACGCAGAGAATCCAGCTCCTCCTGAACGTCACAAAAACATACACATACAGTACTCGCGTCACAAAAAGATTTGAAGGGTTCCATCATGTGACACCATGTCCTTTTTTGGAGTCATTTCGATGTCTCTTGTGCAATTCAAATGAAATATAAACACAAAACAGAGCAGAGCTTGATTGTTACCTTGTGTTTCTCCAGCTGCCGTGTGATTTCTGCCATCGCATCAGTGCTCTCTTCACCGTTCTCATCAGAGAGAAGACTACAAAACACA
The DNA here is from genome assembly GCF_015846415.1 of Triplophysa dalaica. Lineage (NCBI taxonomy): Eukaryota > Metazoa > Chordata > Actinopteri > Cypriniformes > Nemacheilidae > Triplophysa > Triplophysa dalaica. The sequence continues at coordinate 879,620 of NC_079547.1, read as the reverse complement.
ACACGTGTTATTCTTTTCTAACTGTACCTTCATAATCAGTTTACTCTTCAATTTTATTTATATAGCGCTTTTTAGCATTTTCATTGTTGTAAAGCAGCTCTACATACATAACAAAATATATAGTAGTAAAATTATAATAGCAAGGAATTAAAGACAGTATACGGTATTAAGACACATGATATTATTCAGTTCTATGCAAAGCAGTGTTGTAATGTAACCGAGTAAACCTACTTAAGAACAGTACTTATCTCTACTTTACTTGAGTCCTTATATTTCTGTAGACTTTTACTCCACTACATTTCCTTAACAAAATGTCTACTTTTACTCTGATAGATTTCCCCTAAACATGTTCATTACTACAAATTTAAAGCATAGAAACTGAAATAGACGAGTCGGCAATCCGGTTACCATGACAATGCTGATCCAGTCGTTGGTTAAAGCTCAACGTGCAAGTGCAAAAAGGTGCTCTCCACAGTTCATTTCAACACAAGGTTTCAATGTGCTGCTTCTTTTAAAGATAAACAGCAAAGTTTTCAGTTTCAAGTAATAAAGTAAAGATTTGGTTTCTGAACTTTTATTTTGATAGTTTAGCAATTTGGCAACATGTTGTTCAAGATAAAGCACTGAGCTTGAGACAGAGCTTTTTTAAAGTTGTACATTTCTATACAAGCTCATTTTTTTACCTTTATGCTACAAATATAAACACGTTTGCTTCAACTTTCCTTTAAATACTAAAAGTACTTACAAAGTCATTTTCTGGCAAGATATATGTACTTTATACATCACTGATGCAATGTACTGATGAAATAAATGCTATGTTAGATATAGAACTTTTAAAATTTAGACATACTATTATTTTAAATATTGTTATCAGGACTGGAAACCCAAAATTACAATATACCAGAGCAATCAGCAAAATTCAAGAGAAAGAAAATGTTTGTTAAAGTTAAGGTATGTCATCGCGCATGTAAGGTGTAAAATGTAAATTGTTTGTTGATTAAGCAGTCTCACAGTGACATGGCTCCAAAACTCCACCTTACATGTATGTATGTGTATAAGAGGATAAAAAATCATGAGAGACCAGACTCAACCGGGAGAGCCAGTTCTCCTCAGGCACGGTGGTCTGTACGGACTTTGAAGACTGTAATATCTTTCATTACTTCAGTTGTGCTATTCTTAATAGAATAAAAGGATATGTGTGCTTATTCCAAACCTTGCATCAGCAGTCTTGAGCACAGAATCCTCCAGGGCTTCCTCTATGAGCCGGCGCTGCAGGAGTGTGATCTCCTCTCGATGACTCTCTTCAACCGCTCCGAGTCTCTGCTCAAAGTAGGTGCGGAGGTTCTCCAGCTCAGTCTCATTCAGTTCTTTAATCTCCTGCCGCTGCCGAGCGAACTCCTGCTTCAGCCGCTCGATGTCATCAACCCGCGCCGAACGCTCCAGCAACTGCTCCTTCAGTTCTGTACAGAGACAGTCACGGGTCAATACAGAGAACCGTCAGAACACTTCTCATGGGGGACGGACGTGACTCACCTCCCAGCTCTTGTCTGTTTGTTCTCATGCAGTCCAGCTGTGACCAGAGGTTTGTGATCTCCTGCTCTGAGCAGTACTTTAAGTCATCTCTCTCTGACTGAAGACGCTCAACCTTGTGAACACAATTCCATTCAGAGCAAACTCAGTTAAATATTTGCATTTCAGCTGTGTGTGATGTGTGAAGTACCTCTTGTTTCAGATCTTTCTCTTTTTGTTCTAGCGCTCCGGCACGCTCCTGTTGCTCTTGTAACGCCACTTTGTGACACGCGACCAGCTCCTCCACCGCACCTTAACAGACATTGATATGTTTGGTTATATTACAGTTACTTCATTTCAATTAATTGTCAGAGTAATGGTTGGGGGTTTAATTTATGGAACACAAAAACTACATGTAGCATAAACGTTGACACTCACGAGCAGCAGCATCTCTGTCAGTCAGGGCTTGATCGAGTTCCTTCTCTAAACTCTTGACGTCGTCTTCTCTGTTAGACTGGAGTTCTTCTAGTTTTCTCTGCATCTCCTTCAGTTTCTCAAGAGCATCACTCAAATCTGTTCTGACCTTGTCAGCATCTGACAACTGATCCTTCAGACACAAGAAAAGAAAAGTGGAGTTGGAGTAAACTAGGGAACAAATTTTATTGTTTTGGGGTTCAAGAGAATGTTTACCTGCAGTTTACTGGCCTGTAACTGTTCAACCATGTTCCTCTCTTCCTGAAGTCTGCTCTCCCACTCTTGATTCAGATCATCTATACAGTGACAAACATTACATACAAACGCTCCTAAAAAAAGTCTAGATGAAGCAAACAAAAATAAGTAATCTAATAGCGTGTCTGTCTTTAATAAACGTCCTCACCGATGTCTTGCTGATGCAGTCGTTGGGTTCGTTCCTCCAGCTCTCGACTCTGTTCACGGAGTCTCTCCAGCTCAAACTGCTGTCGTGTCTGCAGCATGGCGCTCTCTTGAGCCCATTTCTCCCGCAGCATGGTCTGCAGCTCGCTGAGAGCCGCCTCCTTCTCCTTCCGCATGTTATCCTGAACGTGTTCCAGCTGAGCCGCATGCATGTTCATCAAACTCAGACGTGACGCTTCAAGCTCCAGGTTGTGCTGACTCTGAATACACATGAGAAACAACAACAGTTACTTCATTTTATTGAAATGTCATCAAAGTTGACATCTTTCCACCCTCATGAGTGATGAGAAGGATGAGAATGAGTACATACTTGTGTTTGGAGCAGCTCGGCCTGATGTGCGGCCTCCAGCTCCTCCCGCAGCTCTCTGAAGAGTTCATCTCGGAGTTTCTCCATTTCCTCACGCTGTTGATCTGTCAGCTCGCTCAACTCCCGCTCACGTTCTCTCTCATGCACCTGATACAGCAGACAAACAGACATAAATGCAGCTGGTGTTAAGACCTCCAGATAAAAAGAGCTGCTTTGAAGGACGACTCGTTGAACCTGTTTGATCACGCTGATCTGTTTCTTCTGCTCTTCCTCGAGGTGAGCACGCAGCTCAGAGAGTTCCCTTTGAGAGCGGGAATTCAAATCTTCCATCTAGAAGTATGAAAAAACAAATTGAACTTATTGCGCAATATTGTGTAATTTAAATGTACATTTACTCATTTAGCAGAAGCTTTTATCCGAAGCGACATACAAAGAGTTTAGGGAGCAATAAGCGCTATGTCATACAGGAGAAATAATACAGTAGGTGCCAATACAAAGTTACTGGTTTCCTTACAATAGTTCTTTATTTCTCACCTCTGTGCGATGTTTCTCCTCCAGACCCTTCAGCTCTTCCTCATGTTGTTTCTGTCGTTCCTCTATGTTCTGATTGACTGTGGCGATGTCTGCCTGTAAAACACGCTCCTTTTCCATGTACTCCTCTTCTGCCTTCTCTCGTGCTTCTTTAATGACCTTCAGCTCAGCATCCTTAACCTCAAGATGATGCTAAAGAGAAACAGATGAAGACTAATAATGATGAGCCAAACGCCTCCAATCACATATTCATACAGTCTACATAACATCTGTCTTTGTTTAAAAATAACATTCAAATTTTTCTATCCCAACATTTGAAGAGTTTGGTTTCAAAACACGATAAACGCCATTAAATATATATATATTTACAGCAAAATCTGTATTGTATTGAAAAGTCACTTTTTAATTTTATGCAAAATGTGATATGCCTTCGGTTTAAAACTCCGGAATCTGAGGGAGCAAAAACTAAATATTGAGATAATGGCCTTTGAAGTTGTGAATCAGAGGCGCTGTAGCAGGTCATCCACTCACAAAAGTGATCCACTAAGTTTTTATATATTTAAGGTAGGAAATTTACAAAATATCTTCATGAAACATGATCTTTACTTAATATCCTAATGATTTTTTGGCATAATAGAAAAATCGACCAATTTGACCCATAAAATGTATTTTTGTCTTTTACTAAAAATGTTCCGGTGCTCCTTAAGACTGCTTTTGTTGTCCAGGGTCACATATGTGGATCAACTCACTTTCTTGTGTATTTTCAACAGTTTCAATATAGAAAATAACTTCATATATTTTTTTTATAAATCTATTGAATCAATGTAATTGTAATGGATTAATTTTATTTTGGGGGAAAAAATTATCAGTTTTTAATAAATGTAATTAATTAAATTAATGAATTTAAATAAAATGTAAAAATTTAGATTACGATTTTTTTATGTAACCAAAACCTAAAGATGCTATGTGAAACAGAAAATCGTGGTTTTCATCTTGCCACTATGTAAAGAAAACACATTTTCAGTCAAATTATTCAAAATGGATTGATAGCATTTTGGAACCGAACCATCTGTCAGTTGTGTAGTAAAGCAAGACTCAAACCTCAAAGTCCTTTAGTTCTGATTCCAGAGTCTTCTCCATGCTCTTGGTTTGATTCTCCAAAGTTTGGAGACGTCTCTCCAGAGCAGCTTTCTCATCCTCCACATTCAAGAGGTTCTCTTTAAGGCACGTGAATTTAGACTCAAGATCCTTCTTGTCTTTCTCGAAGTCCTGCAGCGTTCCAACCTTCTCCTCTACTTGAGTTTTGAGCCGCTGAAGCTCCTCATTGGCCTGATCTAACCGCAGGGTCTTCTGACCGAGCAGCACTGAGGTGGTCTCATGTTTTTCTTTCTGTTGCTCCAGCTGAGACATCAACTCATCTATCTGAGCTTGCAGAGACGACGGCTGAACTTGAAGGTCATTACTCACAGAGTCACCGGCTGCTGTCTGCTCATTCTTCACAAACTCCTCCTGCTGTTTGAGCCGTCCGATCAGCCGTCGCTTCTCCTCCTTCAGCTCCTTCAGCAGCTCCTCCACAGATAAACGAAACCCGTTCCCGTCATCAGAGTCCATTTCGTCCGTCATGATTTTGTCCTGTTGGATACGCAGGTGGCTCAGCGTGTTCTTCAGGTTGTCCTCCTCATGCTCTTTCTGGCTGATGATCTCCTCACCATGGATCCGTTTCTCCCGTTCCATCTCCAGCTCCCATTTGGCCTCCTCGAGCTCCTCCGACGCTTTGCTCCAGCGCTCCCGTGCCTCCTGCACCTCCTCTGCCGAATGTTTAACCTCCTCTTGAAGGACCTCAAGCTGTCGTTCGCGCTCTTCTAGTTGTTCAGAGAGGTCTCTGCACTGATGAATCAGGAGTTCTTTAGCCAGGTCTACAGAAGCGGCGCTGTCGTTCAGCTCTTCCGCAGCAGAGGTTGAGTTCTGCCACAGGGCATCGGTGAAGGACATCTCACCGTGTTGGGGCGCGTCTTCAGACAGCCTCGGCTCTGATGCATCACCGTTGCACGTGACATCATTAGGATGATCTGATGTGTGAAATATGACCTCACTGTCAAGCTCAAAGCGGTATGTCTCTGAGTTTTCCAGCAGACTTCCTTCAATCAGTGAGCTGTCTTGAGGCTCTTCAGAGGTCAGGTAACGCTCCATGAGCACGTCGTGAAAACCACTCACAGAAATGTCAAAACTGTAATCTTTCCTGACAGCCAGCTCTTCACTCAAGAGCTTTTCAGAGACTTCATTCCAGTTTGTTTCCACAGTAATACCATGTCGCTGTCGTGCCTGATCCAGAAGCTCTTGAACGCGTCCGATTTCTTCAGCATGCTCCTCTTGTAGACGCTTGAGATCAGTCTCGTGTTTTTCGGTAAGCTGAGCGACATTTAACTCCCTCTCCTCCTCCAGCGCCCGAAGCCTGACATCGTAATTTGAAATATCTGCTTCGTATTTGGAGCACAAGTTGCGTTCTGAATCCTCTTCTGCATGAAGCCGATTTTGTAGTTCTGTGACAAGCTGGCTCAGTTTGATCATTTCCTGGTTCACTTCGTCTTTCTCAGTTTTATACTGCTGGGCTTCACGGGCTTGCATTTCAGCAATCTCGAGTTGAACCTGAACCTCAGCCAGATTGGCTTCCAACTCCATCTTCTCATTCTCAATGGCGTGTATCCGGTTCTGGAACGCATCTGCTTGTTCTTGTGCTCGTCGTGTGTTCGCATGCTCCTCCTCCAGCTCGACTCTTAACCGTCTCAGCAAAGCATCAGAGTTTGAGTCAAAACTGTTTTCTGGGAACCAACTAGTGTGTTGGTCATGAGTTTCTTCAACATCTCTGTGTGTGAAGGCGTGTTGAAGCTGAAACAGAGATCTCTCCATCACACCAAGCTTGTGCTGTAAATCTGTAATCTCAGCCTCCTTTTGGGTCAGGAGACCCTGTTGCTCCACCGTCATCTACAAACCATAAGAAACATCAGTGATAAACTACATGCGTACGGTGATATACATCTTAACAGATCAATTATAAAACACACTGTTAACTCTTTCACCGCCATTGACGAGTTCTCTCGTGATTTAAAAAAAAACAGTTCCCGCCAAAGACGAGTTATTACAGCAATCAGTGTTTGAACTGTTTTACAGCAGGTGCCGCTTTTAAACACCTTTGGGAAAAAGTGCAGAATCCCAGAACATATATGTTTTAGCGGTTTTTAATGATTGTTCCGAGTGGAATCTGGGCGGAATCTTTGACAAAAAACGTTAATTATCTCAGCTGTTTAATCAAAATTAGGCATTTTTGAAGAAACCTACCCACATCTAAGGAGTGATATAAAACAAACAAATGAAAATAGAAGAATACGGTTTCTTTTGTTTAAAAGCTGAGACTCTGTTCTTTCATTTGACATATTGTTTGTCCATATATTCTTTACAGAAAATTTACTGTGAGCCATTAAAGTTGGGTGAAAATGTTAAAAAACGCTGGCGAAGGCTGGCAATTTTTTTTTTTTAAAGAGGCTGACGGGGAATGAGTTAAGGGGTTTTCAGGTTGCAGGTGATGCAATTAATAGATGCGAATGACCAACGAACTTAGAAGTAACCATGATATGATTGGGAGGGAAACCCAGGGAAGTAAACACGTATCATCATTATACAAAGAAACATAGTTGAGAAAATGTCTGAGAAATGTTTTCATGCCTGTCATTTAACTTGAAAATGACTGGTTATGACTGTTGTGTTTACAGTATTACGTGAGCATATTATCAAGATATTTCCAGATTTTGTTAATCTAGTAGGGATATAACGTTCACCGTGTGCCGAAAATCGATTACACTGTGTGATGATTCAAATCGGTGTGAACTGAATCGCAATACATTTTTTGAACAGCAGGGGCCGCCATGTTCACTACAAACCTAAACGTGGACATGCTGATATTTCATAAATGCAAAAAAATCCAAGAAATGCAAAGACATTATTAGTTTGTTTATATTAAAAGGGACTTTCTCCATTGTTAATATGTTTTAAAATTGCAGTTTAGTTTTGTTATTTGAAATAAAAAAGAATTTTTATACAAAGAAACGTGAAGCACTTATGAGTTCACGTAAGAAAGGGTTCATGGGGATCAATTGTTTTTATTCCAGCGTGTCATCACGTCTCACAACCATGTCACGTGCAGTCTGAAAACTCTCTTAGTCTCACCTGTTGTGACACCTCCAGCTGTAGATGCAGATGATCAGCTTGTGTAAGATCCACAGATCCTTGACTTTTACTACGCAGGTATTCTTTAGTCTGTGTAAGAAGCCACACAAGGTCACATTTTACTTGAGGAGATGGGGGGACTAGAACATTTTTTATTGAATCACCTTACGATTTGCACCATACTAGGTTCAGAACATGACATTATCATGATATTTTAAACAAAATGTCAAGAAAGAAACTCACATTTTTCCAAAATATTAACAATTTTCAAGATTTTTTCTTGTACCTAAAGTACACTGATGTATCCTGTAAAAAAACAAGGATCACCTGCTGCAGCTGTTGTTGTAGCGCTTGAATCTGACCGGTGAGCTCCTGCGCCTCCAGCTGCACCTGATCTCTGCTCTGTAGCGCCACCTGCAGGTTCTTACTCAGCTGTGAGATGATCTCATTCCGCTTCTCCACCGCAGCCTGCAACTGCTGTGTAAAGAATTGTTAAGTCAACAATTCAACAAAAAAATTCACCTCTTGCATCTCAGTTAAGATTCTTTGGCAGCAAAACTGATGAAATATCTTTTTCAAGACCATGATATTTTTGATTCCATTCAAACACCTGCCATTTCTTTTATTGTGTGATGTAGGGCTACATGTTATTGAAGAAAAATGTTGTAATAACTTGCTTATTAATGCCATACGCTGTGTGATCCAATAATGCTTCAAGTTTGTAAAGTCAATTTCAATTATTTATTCTCAATGATCCAAAACTGAAAACATTCTTTTTGAGAAAAGCAACCATTCTTGACCGTATCTCTGCATTCATGTTAAACTTTCATGTTCTATTACATGAAAACAGTGCAAACACTGAAATCCTCCTTTCTGGATGATTATAAGATAAGTTTTATTGCTATATTTTCTGATATTATACAGGTACCATTATTAATCCTGTTGTCCGAACAGTTCAGCATCTTTTTTTGGGTGCATGTTCTGGTTCAGGTGCATATTTCATAGATGGCCCGAAATGTGTGTCGAAGGCATACATTACCCAAAAATGAAAATCGTCATCATTTAATTGCCCCTAGGATAGTTCCAAAGCTGTATACTTTTAATTGTTTTGCTGAACACACAGGAAGGAATTTGGAATAATATCAGATCTCACCCACCATTTACTGCCGTTGTAGGGAAAGTAAACACTATGGGAGTCAATGGGGGTGAGATTTGACAATCTTCCAGATTTCTTCCTGTGTGTTCATCAGAACAAAGACATTTATACATGTTTGGACCAATCAGAGGTCGAGTATTATTATTTTTTTGCTTAAGTATCCCTTTAAATCTAGAGAGCAAAAAGCCACAGTCCTGATAAACCACATAGAGAACAGTGTTGTGTTCATCATGAGCTGAAGCTTTACCTTCAGTTGTTCTTTGCCACTTTGTGCAACTACAATCATTTCAGCGAGTTCACCCTCCATCTGATCGGACCCAGCGGAGGAGCAGCGGTCCTGTCCATCAGTTTCATTGGTCTCTTTGCAGAACTGATGGATGTCTGGAATACTGCTGTCGGCATAATGGGCTCTCAGTGATGACTAAAGATTCAGACAAAGATGAATATTATTCAGTTTGTGTTACCATGACTACACTGCCTCCAGCAATGTTATGCCAGCTGACCCATTTATTTTCACATGAGGATGGAGAACAAATACGGTTCACAAAAACAACACACTGTGTTTACAGCTTATTGAAAGATCATGTATTCTTTATTTTATCATTTTTTCTCGTCTCAAATATCTATATTATTATGTATTTACTGTAATTGCTGCATCAATATAAACTTTCCGCCTTCACTTTATCCCAAATATTTTGTTTTGTTCCCCTTGGAGCCAGAAAATAAGAAAACATTATGAATTTAAGAAAGCATTTTCTAAATAAAAAGGACAAACCTCCAAGTGTCCCTTGTCGATATCTCCATGATTAAGGTCTGTGTCCAGCTCCTCTAGGTGGCTCTCATCCGTTGACCCGTCATTAGTCTGGACAGTCTTGCCCTTCCTCTTCGCCGTCTTTTTCTGTTTCCCCGAACTCTCGCTTTTCGCCCGCTGCTGTCTATAGTTAGCAAACTTCGCCACAGGTTGAGAGAGAGGTAAAGGGAAACATACATTAGGAAGATATAACAAGAACATAGCATCAGCATCATGTTGCGTTTTCACATGAAACAAACCCCACGGAGGGCAATATCATTAAAAATGTACAAAAATGCACGTATGGTGACGACTGACATAATTTCGTTTTTTATCTGATTCTCTGTTGATTTAAGAAGCTTAGTCTAGATTAAAGCAAACTCAAAAGCTCCCTGCTCGATTAAATATGACAACGGTGCATCAACCCAACAGCTGTCAAATGAGACCGCTTCTGAATCAGTCATGTGACAACAATCCACCAACCAAACAAAACACACCATGTGACTCGTGAGCAGAACTAAAACCAAAAGAGAATGAAGACTGTAAGGACAAGTGATGCTCTATGAGGAACAAGAGACGGAGCAAAAACACCTCTCATAGAAACATACACATATGAGTGAAGAACTAACTGAAGCTGCTAAAAGAAGACAATTCTGCTGGATTGCATTAGTCCTGTTTTTATACACACACACACAAGTTAAATTATTGTATGCTCAGTTAACAGAGTGTCAAATCCCATCAGATACTGGAACACAAGAAAACACTCTTCATAATAACAGACAATTTGCACAATTCCAGTATATTTGACGGTTAACACTTTACAATAAAGTTGTTTTTAATATTTAATTTAGTAATTTTGGCTTTTGCCTTTAATAGTGTAGTAGGAGAGAGAGGACAGGAAGAAAAGTGGGTGCGGATGGAGGAAGAACCATGAGCCGGGACTCAAACTCTTGTCAGGTGTAACCAAAGTGATTTGCAGATGTTTCAGTGGATGCACAGCTTACTAAAGCCATGGCAACTAACTGCCATCAGAGCTGAACAATGAGGTCTTCAACATCCGGTTTTAGGGATGCACTAATATTGTCAGTCATTTTTTAATTTTTTGAGTCAATGACCTGATAATATATAGACATGAATATCAATTTCTGAGCCTAAAACAAAAAGCAAACAAATCCACTGAATTTTATTTTCACACAGTGACCACAGAAAACTACAAGGATACATCTGAATCTCTCCTTTCCTAAATTACACCAAATGTGTATTTTTATATTTAGTTTGAAAAGAGTTGACATCTTCACGTCACCTCCAGCTCAAGAATGTCATTCAATGAATAGAAAACGTTTAAATAATGAATGTGGACGAAGCAGAACACGTGATTTAAGGTGTGAAAATAAAGATAATAAAAGGTGAGTGACTTCATTTCTACGTGTATAAAATTAAGTTCCAGAAGTTTTCACGAGCTAAATATAACCTCAGAGATTGACTCGCGCTCAAATCTTGTGTTAAATGAGATCTAAAGTTCCTTCATCTTTTAAACGATTTTTACAAAACATTCACGGAGCAACTGAGAAGTTTAACCTCCAACTGAGAAGATCTGACACACTGCAAATAACTACGGAATAACTTTACTTTTTTATCAAATAGCAATGACTAGCATGACTTTTAAAACTGGCTAACGACATATAGTGAAACACATAAAAATACAGAATAGCTTTAAGAAAGCATTTTTCGCTCCACTTGAATTCAAAAATGAGCCATTCAAAGAAGTTTATATTAAGATTTGCGTTAAGAACAATAGAAGCGACTGTGGTAACTTCTGATAAAGAAGTGAGAAAAGCCAGAAAAAAGCACCACATTAAACCAGTGACAGATACAATTAAAGATCTAAAGTGAATACTAAAGTAAAGTTGAAATGATCTTCTAGCCTGTGCAAAGACGTTAACAGTGCTAACATTAGCGCCCACCTTTGCTCGTCCGGCCGCTAATTTCCTCTGCCTTTCATCCTGATCCATCTCCTGGATCGAGGAATCTCATGGGGATGAGGAGAACTTTCGAGTGGGCGCCACGCAGAATGAAAGAATGTTTCTATACAAACTCCACAAACGATTTACTCGCAATGTTTTGTGACTTCAGAGATTTCTTAGGAGTAACTGTCAGTGTAAATTTCAACATGGCCGCGAAGTGTGTTTGTGCCCGCCCTTATCGGATTGACAGTGTGTGCGAACCTATCAGAACAAAGTATGTGAACCTTTCAGCCAATGATATTTAGAACTGCAGACACGCGGCTGTTCTTTGAAAACTCCCTCCTTTAAACGCAATTGAAGCGACTGACCAATTACAAAACGTTTCCGGCAATGACCCCTTGATTGACATCTGCAGCAACCTATTATAGTAGAGAGCGAAAGAAATGCCCCTCTCTGCAGGCTGTGCATTTGTTGTGGCGGTCTCGAGAGGATGATTGACAGATGAGTGACGCGGGTAAATGCCCGGGTGAATAGTTGATCCAAAAGAAAGTTCAAACTGTTGATGTTTCTACTTGCGTAGCAACATTTGAAAAAAAGTTTGATTAAATGAATGAAATATGTTTCTTTTATTTTTAATTTATAAAAATAATAATATTTGTATTTTATCTAATGTCCGCGATATTTTGCTCTAATATAAGAATTGAAATGAATAATAAGTAGAACCAAACAAGAGTGTAAACCCCAGTGTGTTAAAATCTGTCGTCATGATTTTTCTTCAATATAATAATGATTTACTACAAGTATTATTAAATGTATTGTTTATAAAACATTTATTACGTTGAAAAGTGCACAGTGTAATATGCACCAAGCGGTCTATGTTCTAGTGCACTTCAGAATGATCCACAATATTATTACAAATAAACAAAACAGCCTCGATCTGGACGTGTAACTTAGCAACTCGTGGGTTGGGCAAAGGAACACAGATTTGTTTTTGACAACGAAGACACTTTCAGTCAGCAAACATAAACAAGAAGCCATCATGAGATGATACGATACAGAGAGCCAACTTATAGAAATGACTGTAAGCATGTTTCTAATATAGCTTTAAAACAAGAAAGAGCAACAAACTAAATCAACGGACACAAAAACTGACCAGGCAACAAGTGGCTTTTAAAATGGCAGATCCAATGGTTGACCACATGACAAGACTGAGACTGAAAATGCTGGAAAAGGTGAGTTTACTTAACCTAAAAATGTTATACAATAATCACTCATTATGCTAAAACATCACCATAAAGTTATTAATTTCTGTAATATGTTTATTCCCTTTTAGAGACTGGAAAACGAGAGACAAGACAACAGTGAACGAGAGGGTTCAGCATACTCCACAAGTATGAAAGTTATTCATTACAGTTATTTAACACGCCACTGTAGTTTCACAGTTTATGTTTTTAAAGTTTGTTGTTTGTAATCAATGGGGTAAAGATATAGGTGTTTGAGAAAAGCATTGATGGTGTTTTAATGCTGGCATGAATGTGCAGGTGTTTTATACTCAGATGTGTTTTCTTCTAATAATCTCAGTTGATTCAGTGCAAAGCCGAAAGAAAACTTGGCTACAAACATTACACTTGTGCATTTGGCAGATGCTTTCATCCAACTTACAGTGCATTTAGGGTAGTCTATACATGTCTTTTATCAGCATGTACTGAAAACAACATGTTTGACACACAGTACGCATCATAAATGAGTGATTGTTCATTTATTCACAGGGAGTTATGATGGACAGACACACGCAGCATTACACAGCGCTCTGAAGCGCAAGAGGAACTTACTCCAGAGACTGAAGGTATTGATCAGCAACTGACCAATCAGATCAGACTTCTATCTCTTTTCTACTCTTTCTATCCAACCCCCCCCAAAAAAACAACGTATATACTGTGGCAGGCTATATGAGACCGGTTTAATTGAATTTATGGTTTTTATTGTCCTTATTTTGTTCCAATTGGTTCTATTGTTTACCTCATTTGTCGCTTCCTATAACGCGTCTGATAAATGACAAATGATGAAAAGTAAATGATCATTCCAACAACAAAATCTTCTTGTTATCTAAACAAATTGACAACAATTGACTTCTTTTCCGTATTCTGACTTGTTTCCCAGTGGCTAATGAAATAAAAAAAAAAATTTCCCTTCAATTTTTTATTGGTATGTTGTAAGTTGTGTCTATATGGGAGGGCTAAAAATGTCCTAAATTTTTTTTTGGTTGCTGACGTCTTGTTGTGAAATGTTGTTGTTGATAGGGAAAGAGGAGCTTTACGTTTTCAATTAAAGATCACAAGTGCAAATGAATAAAAAATAATAATGGTGTTCACAGAAAAATCATGTATAATAATCACTGCAACACTGCGTAAAACAAATGTTCCTGTTTGATTTCATGGTGACTTTAAGATGTATACTGTAGCTTATATGAAAACAACACAATAGTTAACAAAACTGTTATGTCATGTCATCCAAATAGAAGCCGAGATTCTAGAATAGAAGCAGTTTTACCCACAACTTTATAATGAAACTAAGACTTAAACCTGTTTTCTAAAACTCTAACAGGAGCAACATATGATGGAAGATCTCAGAAGGCCACACACATGGGATGGAGCTCGCAGGCCGGGTCAATATGAACCTCAGCATTGGCCACCTCAGCCTGTGCCTCCTATTCATATCCATCAGATTCCACCACCTCCACCTGCCCCTCAACCCCCCCGAATCATTCAACACACTGTATGAACACTCAACTCCCAGCTGTTTCTCCATACTTCTGTTAACTAGAACCACACTGACCTCAACATACATATGAGCAATATTTGTTCTGCACGGGTGTGTTAAATGTGATTTATCCATCATTAAGGTTCCACAGCAGCCCGCCACCATTATCCAGCAGTTACCACAGCAACAGCCTCTCATAGCACAGATCCCGCCCCCACAGACCTTCCCTTACAGATCAGGCAGTATAAAAGAAGGTAGATATGAAATGCATAAAAAAGGCAGCCACCGTAAATGTCATGGGCCTTAACTGAGAGATCTTTATTGTTGTAATGAAAACAGACATGGTGGAGTTAATGCTCATGCAGAACGCTCAGATGCACCAGATCATCATGCACAATATGATGCTGAATGCCCTTCCAACAGGAGGCGCTGCCAGCCAGGTCACACCTCGTGCATTATCAGGACAGGTAATCGTGAAGGAGTGTTGTGTATGGGATGTTTACTGTATAAGATGGAAGTTACAATGATATTGATGTTGTTCAGCAACATGACTTAAAAGTGAGAGGAGGCGATGTTCATCACCATCATCACTACGGTTCTCATGGACCACCTCTTCCTCCAATTGGTTATTCGTTTTGGCCCCCTATACCAGTAGGACAAGGCGGGACTTATCAGAGATCAGTGCAGCCTGTGACTGATCCAGTCACTCTTCCCCCGTTAAACATGTAAGAGTTAACAACATTACTAAAATAAAAAACAACATTTAAGCAGGGAACTTGACCTGAAACTATTTTCTAGAAAGTTTACAAGCAAAAAATCACATAATTAAAAACTGCTCTTGTTACATTTGCTGTCAGATAGATTTTTATTATTCTAATTTGTAGTGGTTTGAAGTTTGTGTCTATTGTACATACTCATGTTTTGAATGATCTTTATAGAATGACAACTGATGATGTAAACTCAAGAGCTCCTCTTGGCCTCTGAAAAACACATAGTAAACATAAGGTATAAACATTTTATCTCTTTATATTTAACATATTTATGTCTATCTAACATCAGATTTCCTCTCGTTTCTCTGTTTTTCTAGCCTAAAAAGAAGAATGCAGACAAATCCCTCTTCATTTTCAATGTCCAGCTCCACATTATCTTTATTACTTTGATTATTTAATTTGCTGTAATATTGATGCACATTTTTGTATAGTCATTACAGTTTTACTTGTTTTTAGATTGTGTTAGATTATTTATTTGTTATAGACTAAGTGAAATAAATTACATCATATCATTTATCTGCTGTACAAAGCTTGACGAAGGTAGAACATTTAAAGACCGTAAGCACACCCAAACGCTTTTCTTCCACTTTAAGACACGTGATGTTCATATTCGATTCTGATTGGTTAGATGACTTCACTCACTAGTTCTTATCGGTATAAATTGTCACTTTACGTACTTTTAAATGCAACAGACAGAAATATCCAACAATTTTATTAAACTGTGTTGTTCTTTTAACAAAATATAGTTTCGGTGCCATTCTATGAACACTGTTTAGCGTTCAACTCGGTGTGATTGGACGGCTGCAGAGTGGGCGGGCTAGACTATCGTCAGCCGTGTCGCAGTTGACAAATCAATGACGCAGTTACGCACGGGTCGGAACGGAAGGATATTGAACCCACAAGCACATTCGTTTCTCGGTTACAGAAGTTTCGGTAGACCTGGCATTAACAAACGACACCGAGTCTTATTCGTCGCGGTGGTTTGTGATGTATGAATGGATAGTTGACGGATTATCGTCGCTCTTCGTGCCTTTTTCTGGTGGGAAATCCGCAGCCTGGCCTAGTGAGCACGGTAACGGTAACGCGCGCGCCGCGGGCACAGAGAGCAGCAGGCCCACCAAACGTAACTATCAAAGGTGAACTATGACTATTTAGATGGTTTAAAATGTTTTTTGTCTTATTTTTAAGAGTTTGTTTTGACTGTTGTCAGTTGGTTGACTAATGTTTTTGTTTGTCGTTACGCAGAGTGTTTACATTTTACTTTTAATTGCTGTAAACAGTGAATCGATACACTGTTTACTGTAATTCTACCGTCACGACAGTTCTCTTTGAATAAACAATATACAGTCGGATGTAAACAGTTTACTGTAATCAGACTGGTTTGCGTATTTAAATTTTTTGTTTGCACACTAAATAGTCTCTTTCATGTTCTATGGTAACTATGGTTTATCTACAGTAACCAGAGGTTTAAAATGATATTAGTGGTGAAACCATGGCAACCACAAATGTTTTAAGGTCTCACTATAGCAACCATGATATTTGTGGTAAAACAATGATATAACAAGTTGTAACTAATCTGTCAAAACCATGGTTACTATACTAAAAACATGGTGTATTGTACTATATCTTCAAAATTGTATCTAAAAACACACAAATATACATTTGCTTTAAGAAAGCTGTGCTCATGAATAATCACAATTTCTAGAATAACCAAAAGGTTTTAAGGATTTTAAAGAGTTAAAGTGACACTTCCCCCAATAATGACAATTCTGTCATCATTTACTCACATTCCAGTTGTTCCAAATCTGTATAAATGTCTTTGTTCTGATGAACACAGAGAAAGATATTTGGAAGAATGTATTAAAGCAGACAGATAGTAGGGCGGGTAGCTGTAGTCAAAAGTGTCTCAGAACTGTTTACTGTCCTACATTCGTCAAAATGTATTTTTTCCTACTTTGGGAGTCAATGGGGGACAAAATCTGTCTTTTAACAAGCATTCTTCTAAATATCTTTCTCTGTGTTGTTCATCAGAACATCTCTTCAATATTCAATCACACTTGTTTCTTCTCAGTGCTGTATTATTTAATTTTACTCAGATTTGTTTTTATGCATGTAATATAACGTTAACTTAATTGTGATTTGTGTTTCATTGTGTGTTGCAGTGTGTACTCCGCCGATGGTGTGGCAGAACATCCAGAGATCAAAAGAGCTAGACATGGTGAATATTTAGTCTTCTAAACAAAAATCTAAATCTAGCGAGACCAACGGATCAGATATGTTTTAATTTGTGTTTTTGTCATTGTCGTCACAGATGTGATCATCAGGGTTGTCAAGAAGACCTTCGCAGGGATAGCTGGGTTGTTTCGTTCGAGACGCCACAGAAATGGCGAATATGCAAAGCAGAGATCCTTCACGCAGGTAGGCTTGTGTAATCCACTTGTGCTGCTGTAACACTCTTCATCGTTTACATCAGCTTTAGGTTTATGTGCTTTGCATGTTGTCTTCCCGGGTGTGCGCCGCAGGTCAACAGAGTTGAGTTTATGGGTATTGATGACATACACAGCAACAGCCTGAGCACATGGATGGAAAACAGCAGGATGGGTGAGCAAGATTGTTTGTTTGTTTCATGTGTACTCAGTGTTCATTAAATGAGCCATTTAACACAAGCACACATGTACAAACATCTTTACACAACCAAGCCTAAGTGAAGCATAAAATCCAAATGATCACCTCCCTGTCTATGCAAAATCAAAACATCCATGATCATTTATTTTGAGATATTTGGTACAGTCACCTCATGACATTTATAAATGCAATTTTCAATACTGTGTAAACGCATTTATTTCACATGCGAGCGGCATTAAATACACCTAAACGCCAGTTCAGATGCAGCTTCAAATGTGATATGGGACTTATGTGTAATGATGTTTCCTTTCAGATAAACACGTGGAAATAGGGCTTAAAAATAAAGAGAGAACAGCGCTCGGCATTCACCACAACCCACAGGCCTTAAGGAAACCTGAGTAAGTCATGCTGATTCAGTGGATTGAGAAAATGTTAACTTTCAAACTGAAATATGTGTATTGATTCAAAACAAAGAGCAGAAATGGTGTACAGCCTTTGCGTTTATCTCCCATGATCAGCGGAGGAATGTTGTATAAAGGAAGTCAGGACAGAGGCAGAGAGATTCCTCAGCGCAGATCTCTGAATCTGATGCCTTCCTGCACCACACACGAGCTCAACACTAAAGCCTGTGACATGGAGTCCGCCGGCCGCACACACAGACCCTGCCTGACCGTCGAGGAGGTACAACACCTTTCCTCTCACCTTCAGTTGGAGTCTTTGATGCGATCTTTTGTTTGCTCTGCATAAATGGAGAGGTTTGTGGAAGTGATGATGATTTCTCTGGTTGTGTTTGATTCAGGCATTGAGAGAGAGCGATCGAGAGCATTACAGGATGCTTGTGGAAATGGCCTCGGAGAAATACTCCAAGAGTAAACCATTGCCGTTTGGACGATTTAAGCCTCCAATGTATGTTCAAATCTGCTATTTCTGACAATTATATCACAGAGGACTTTAATTACAATTTCTCATTTCTTTAGCTCAACCTTCCCTCTTGACGGACAGAAGTCCTCTTCCTTTCGTCGTAACATTGACATAAGCAGACCTGCTCCAGTGAGAGGTGAGATCATGTGTGATATCCCACATGGCCTGTGTGTTAGAAATGTTCCCCTTATGACATTTAAATTCTTTTTCTGTTTGAATTTAGTCATTCCTAACATGACTGTCTGGAGGGATCCAATATCCCAGTCACATAATAAAGACAGGTAACACTGATCTCAATTCTTCTTGTCTGTTTTTACAATTTATATCAGCCCGACTGCATTTACTTACACGTTTATCCATCTCTGTTAAAGAACGATAGATATTAGTCGGAGCATATCAGGAAATTACATAAACGAAGGAGGTTCGGATGGTAAAACCTCAAGAAACATTGTAAGTTGTCCACAAATTATTATTCAAACATTAGGTTTCAATGTTGTTTAGTTTTGTTTGTTGATATATTTCAATCACTTTGATGTATATTTTGATATGAATAAAAGTGGTCTCTTCTGTAATGATGTCGTCTCTTCAGCCTGTAGATGTGGATTTGTCTGCCGAGGTTGAAGCCAGATTAAATCTGAAGGAAAAAGATGTAGCGGCAGGATCTTTCTTACTGTCCAGACCTGACGATAAACTCACTGATAAACTGAGACATGGTGATGAAGAGTTTCCAAGACTCAGCAAGGTTTGTCTTGTTTTAACTAGGCATATATCTCTCTGCTGTTCCTTTTCACATGCCAGCTAAAAATGTGTTTAAAAAGTAGTTTAAATCTACATCTAATTAGGAACTTACTTGACAAGTAGACAGGGCTTCACACATTGGTTGCGTGTGTGTGATGTAACAGGACATGCTGCAGGAGGTGAGCGCCGCTCTCGCTCCGTCTGATCCAAACCTGGTTGTGTGTAGTGCTTTTAAACTGCGCATCACACAGAGGGATCTGGCAACCCTGCAGGAGGGCAGCTGGCTCAATGATGAGGTAACGTCTGCAAGTTTCATTTAAAAAGATTTAATATCTGCATGTGGTCCGGATGTTTAATGTTCTCTTCTCATAAAAAAGAAAGTTTATTTGTAATCTTCATTTACAGGTGATCAACTTCTACATGAACCTGGTGATGTCACGCAGTGAACCGGACGGACCGGGCAGGAAGGTTTATTCCTTCAGCACATTCCTCTTTCCCAAGTTACACGGTGGTGGACACGCAGCAGTACGGCGCTGGACTAAAGCTGTAGATCTCTTCATGTTTGACATCATTCTGATCCCCCTTCACCTGGGGGTTCACTGGGCCCTTGCTGTGAGTATTCTGCGTTTAGTTTTATAACATACTAATGGACGTGTTCATATTTGGTGCGTGAAGATTGTGTTTTCATCCAGATATTTTTTGTGAAACTGCCTTTCAATTTTGTGTTGCTTGAATCAGACTGTGGAATGTGTGACGCTTGAACAATCATGATGATCCAAATATTTTCAATTCTCTGTTTTTTGTCATAGGTTGTTGACTTTAAATCAAAGTCTGTGCGATCGTACGACTCCATGGGCCAAAGGCAT
The DNA here is from genome assembly GCF_015846415.1 of Triplophysa dalaica. Classification (NCBI taxonomy): domain Eukaryota; kingdom Metazoa; phylum Chordata; class Actinopteri; order Cypriniformes; family Nemacheilidae; genus Triplophysa; species Triplophysa dalaica. The sequence continues at coordinate 859,529 of NC_079547.1, read as the reverse complement.
GATGACATCTGCAGTATGATCCTGTAAGTGAGATTGTTCTGAAAGATACTGCCTGTGCAGAATATTCTGATCAATATACATTTTACAAATAACGATGAGATTAAAAGTGTCTGTGTGGTTGTTAGATTTGTAGTGATGCACGCCTTTCCATGTTTTGTTTCCATGTCTCTTTCTGAGTTGTTTAGTTTGTTAACAGATTTAATACACTTGGCAGTATTCCAATTAAGTTCATTCAATGCCCATTTCTTTGAACAGTTGAAAATCAAACAAACAACAAAACAAAAATGCTCACCCAAGATTGAAAACTCTGTAATTTCCTCACCCTCAGGTTGTTCCAAATCTGCATAAATGTCTTTGTTCTGCTGAACACACATGAAGATATTTGTAAGAATGTTAGAAGCCAAACAGATCTCATCCCCCATTTACTGCCATAGTAGGGAAAATATATACAATGGGAGTCAATGGGGAATGAGATCTGCTCGGTTAGTGACATTCTTCCAAATATCTTCCTTTGTGTTCATCAGAATTTATACAGATTTGGAACAACCTGAGTAAAAATGACAGGGTTTTAATTTTTGTGAGAACTATAACACGGCAATCTCACATCTCATTGACCTGACGACTCTGTCTGTTTAATAGACTATATTTGAAGGAAGAGTATAAAGTGAAGAAGGGCAAAGATCTGGACATCTCCAAGTGGACAGTGAGCAGTCTACGACCTTCCGTACGCACCTGTTTAATGGTTGACGTTTATTTTTGATACGCTGTTAAAGCACAACCCAATTATACCTGATGTCTGGAAAATCCTGTTTGGTAGGAAATCCCACATCAGAAGAACGGAAGCGACTGTGGGGTGTTCGTATGCAAATATGCAGATTACATCGCCCGAGGGCACAGCCTCACATTCAGACAGGTACCGCTTCTTCAAAAATGTGTGTTGACAGGAATGGATTCAGATGTCATTTATTGAGTCCCTCTCTGTGTTTCTTTTTAGAATCACATGCCGTATTTCAGGAAAGCTATGATCTGGGAGATTCTCAACCAGAGGTTGCTGCATTCGTACTGACTGAATCAAAATGACCAAAGCACAGGACCACCGCCTGCTCTAGTGACATTCGGCCTCCGTTATAGCTTCCACACTGTTTTTAAACGGGACAGCGGATTGCTGGTTTATGCACCTGCTGTCTGAATCCAAACACATGAGATGTGAGGCTACGAGCGGAATGCTGGACTGGGGTGTGAATGTGTGCGGCACGTGGAGCCCTTATGAGTATTTTTGTTTGGTTTTGTCGTCATTCCAAGAATGTAGTCTTATCACCCCATATAGGTTTTTACTGTGAGCATGTCCCAGTTCACAGAAGTAGCTAGAGACTTTCATGACCAGGATGAACGTCACATGATGGACATTATTAACCATAAAGATATCTGTCAGGGTTAACCGTGTGAGTTTTTGTAGCATTAACATGTCTCTCTTTAGACCATATTTGATTTAAGGAATAGGTAAGGTATTTATTTAGTTTTGACGAGATGAAGCGGTGTGTTAACTTATGTTAGGACTTGTGTGTTTTGCATCTTGAACACAGGCATGGTTTCATGTGCATGCTGCTGACGGTACCTGCACTGAAGACGACAGTATTCAGCGGATCTGAAATGTATTTGGCCGCAAGTGCCTTGATCTAAGAACAGCTTGTGTATTTTTAAAGCTGTGGAAGTAACTTGATGATGAATATTACGACTTCAGTGCTAATATCCATGCTTGTTTTAGGCCTGTGTGTAGGGACGGAGCAGATTGCATTGGTCTTGATTTGGTTACTAAATGCTATATTTATAATCGCTGTTGCTTTATGAAACTTGTTTTTTGATTGAACTGGAAATGGGAAGCAGTGATGTTGTGCCAAACGGACAGTTCAGAAGTTCAGTCCTCTCATCCAGTGATTCAGGATCAAAAGTGCTTTATTTCTCATTTGAAGAGAAGAGAAAGGTCTATTATTTATTTGTGTCCGTGTGGCTTTTTGATGTTTGATTGTTTATGATGTGGAAAAGTTTGGATGAGCAGAGCGATGGATGTGAGCTTTCATATAGAAATGAAAAGGACCGTTGCAAATTTGCAGATTTTGTCATTAATGCAGAATGTTGGTCATTATTTTTGTAAGTAATAAAGATATTAAAAGAATCATCCCCTCTTTATTTTTTCCTACTGAAAAAAACACCCACAACATCAATATGCTACAGTTAGTAAGGTGACACTTACAATAGATGGCGCTGTTGTATCTTTAATATACTGTAATGTGACTAATAGAGGCCAGAAGTGATGTCCAGGGGGCATGAATGTACCATTCTTTTTTTTTTCTTCAAGATCAGAATAGTAGGTGTACCACATGTTAAAAACACTAAAATAAAGCTCTAAAATGCATAAACAGCATTTATTCATGCTCCTAAATTTTAACTCCGTAAGCTTTGTCCGTGTTTGCATTTTTTTTTTCAAACCTTCTTAAATTCTTCTCACGAGCTGCAGTTTAAATTACAAACTACTCAACATAAGTACAAAGTCTTCCATACATCTCTGATAATATATCTGATTAACATAGTTATAACATAGTGATATAGTATTTCTGTGCTTGAAGCACTACAACTTGTTTTGGAAAGTTTTTTATAGGTCTGGATCCCTGTTTCGTCACAGGGAAAAGCACGCCCGAGGTGAAAGAAATAGCCTCAACCGGCAAACGATAGGAAGATGCGTCAAGATGGGCTGTGCTATGGGCCTGCACCTCTTATTCTTGCGAAAGGCAAAGAAGTTAAGCTGCATTTGTTTATTCTCAGCATTTCACTGATGGATGTTATATTAACAGTGCATTTGGAGATGGTTTGAAACTGATAGATGTTGCGGTCCCTGTGCCAAAAGATGGTGGACATGAACCGCACGCGGTGAGTGAAACTAAGTCATGCATCTGTGTTTTGTTGGCAATCGTGGCGTAGATGCATAATGTGAACAACAGGAAGTGATAATGTGATAATCTGATGAGGGCTCATGCTGTAGTTCCACCCCACTGCATGCCTCCAGATCGTCTTTTTCAGGAAATAATTGTACAGCTGTGTCTCTTTTATAAAATTTGATCAAACTAAACATAAATAGCGCTTTCTACAATTTTCATCGTAACAAAGATACGAAGTATGCAACACTACTGTATAGGTAGTCAAGATTAATATGAGATTGGCAAAAAATGTGTGTGTTCATCTTTTAAGTCTTTTAAAATAATTAAAGTGTGTTTTCCAGTGGGACATGTTAAAAAATTATTAAAAATCCAAAAGAAAATTTCTCTGAAATTAGAATGTAAATGTAGGTATTTCATTAACAAGTTATATTTTAATATACAACTACTTTTGGTGAATTCAAATATAAATATTTGAGTTATGCAAATTTACCTTTTCTACTTTGGCTACATTTAAACAGAATATTTCATAGAATTCACAGCCTACAATTTTTTACTGTATACGTTTGTATAGGTATAAACATAACCTTAACCTAAACATTTAGAAAGCGTGTGTTTAAAGAGGCATGAAATCAAAATGTTTACATTAATCCATGTTTCTGATCTTATTATGAATAATAAGTCCGTGCAAGACCAAACATAATCATTCGCTGTCAGTCACCAGTCCCTCTTGTTTTTCACCTCTTTCCCTTCAACCGTTATTAAAATCAATACTTACCTGTACACTAATTTTATTATATATTTACATGAGATTTCATAAAAACTAAGTTCACATAGTCATCTTTTTTGTCATTAAAAAGAGAAAACTGATGGTAGATCAGACAGAGCACAGCAGGACACGTCATGAGTTTGTGAAGAATGATTTATTGTGTGTTCTTGACCCGTATGCTATACATTCAAGTACAGTGAATTTGTTTCCATCTACTAGTGTGTAGTGAGCCGCTGGGGTCGAGTACACACACATGATGATGTAACCCGGCACGCTTCATGCTGTTAGCATGCTAACTAAAACTACATGAACACGGTGTGTGTTTCACACTGTTAATGATGCACTTCCTCTGTCATCATGTGACCCTCACGATCATTTATTCATAATCCTTTAATTATTCAGTCTGATGGAGAGTTTACCGGCTGCTTCACATATAGTCAAAGAATATCTGCTATCTGTCCTGTGTGCACGAGTCCATCCAAAAACTGGCATGAGGATAAAAACTTGATGATGTAAACAATGCACAGTTTAGCACCAATAAAAGTTTGTGTCTAACATTGATTTCTAAAAGACAGACCTTTAACAACCGAAGCTTTATCGTGAGAAATTTCCAATGATTTCCTTATAAACAAATAATCTGAGGACAATTTTTTGCGTTCCTTGTTCGTATGATCGCTGTCAGAGCCATGAACAAATAAATGAACAGACAGCGTGTTTGCGTGACAGGAACAAAAAGTGGAAGTGTTCTTTTCACATCTTGCAGTCGTATAAAAAAGTACCAAGATGTTCCGTATAAAGCCGCTCATCACCTCAGAGTTTTGTGCCAGAGGTCAAAACACGGCACGGCGTGCAGACGGACGTATTTGTTTCCGCCCGAGGAGCATTCCTGACATCCGTAGACAGTCTCACGTCTCTGCTGACCCATCCCACACAGAGCACACGGACCTTTAGCTATGTTATGATTCAGCAGATTCACACGCGTGTGCTTGTCGTCCCTCAGGTAACCCGTGGACAGGTCGGTCATGCTGGCGGCCTTCTCGTAATAATCCGTCACCACATCATCCATGTACATGTCAGAGTGTGTGAGCTCCTCAAACGTTCTGTCGTCTACGGCAAACACAGAAGGACACGTCAACACCTTCTGAACACAATCTGGTGCATGACAACAAAACGACGACAACAACCGGCCGCGTCTCACCTGCTCTGAATGGATTCCCGTAGATGATTCCCGACAGGAATCTCCTGAGTCTCCCCACGGAAAAGCGTCCGATGAATCCTCCGAGCTGCTCGCGGATCTGTTCTTTCTCGAACCCTCCCACTGACTCTGGCACTACACATATATCTGATCCAAAGCACTTTGGTTAAATCAATGAAAACAGACGAGTGTAGTGACTGAGAGAGAAAGGCTCACCGAGACGACCGTCCAGACGCACGTAAAGCTCAAACACGCTGTACGCTATAGTGGTGTGAGCCGGAATAACAATGGCTTTGTCTCGACCTTTAGGGTTTCGACCGTCATCTATCTGAAACTGTAGAACAAGATCATCAGAGAGCTGGTATGTAAAGCTTTGAGAGGTCACGCGTGTGTTCTGTTTACCCTCATGGTGGTTCCACGCATTCCAGCGTGAACCGTGAGAGAACATTGGCGCGTGGTGCGGATGCTCTCCATGACCACACACAACACGACACGACCGCTTTCTCTGGACTGACGGATCAAACAGTGATCCAGATCAACTTTCCTGAAGAACACAACAGAGAAGGACATTTCTGACTCTTTTTCTCAGGAGAAATATCACAGATGCAAAAATGTCCCTTTTAATCTCATTGATGTCTTGGAGAAACCATTGAGACCTTTACGAGATCTCATCTGTGATTCAGATATTCACAGAAACCAAATGAACCAAATGTTCTTCACCTTGAGTTGAGTTCTCTCAGTAATGTGGGAACCTCCACCTCATGTTTGGTCACGATTCCAAAAGAGGCTTTCACCGCCACTGAATCTGAACCGCTTATGTTGACGCCCACATCGTGTTTCAGATGGTTGCTCAGACGCCCGGTGAGGGATACATCAGACTTGTCTTCATAGTTGAGGAGCTGATACGACGAGACCCCTGTTGACCAATGAGAGGGTGTTACATTTATACCATGTGCTGCATCCCAATTCGCCTCCTTATACTATGTACTAAAACTATGTTCTTTTTTCAAACAAGTACGCACTGGGACATACTAACAGGACACGGAAGTGGCCTAGGCCATGTTGTGCCCATTAACTGTCACACACATGGAAATACAGCTCTTCTTTCCATTTAAGTATTTATGCGTTAATTTTCTTAAATGCAATGTTAACTCTATAGTTATACTTATTAATTTAGTGATGCATCAGTTATTTAATTGTATTGATGCAGTGGAGCGTCACTAAACTCCGCCCTCTTGCGGTGAGTAGAGGGTCAAATTAGCCGTTAGGCTGTGTTCACATTTGACAAGAAAACGTTGTGGTTACAAATAATAGCCGGCAATATTCAAAGCTTTGTGCACGAAGGCAGCTTAGCGAGACAGGATTCATAGGCAGCGTAACAGAATTCTATTTGAATTATAAGCAGAAGCGTCTTTGCCATTTAAAAACTACTAAACTGAAATCGAAATATATTGAAAGTGAAAATAAACGTACATTTATAGATAAGTAGAGTATGCTCCAACAGGTATTTCGGCATTCATTTTTTCGAGCTTGAGCCTTCTCAAGCGATCACGTTCCTCGCATGTTGCTATGGAAACGATAGGTCTCTGTTACCTGTGAAGTATTTTTCAGAAAACTTTTTTCAACCTCAAAAGACGCTCCGAGTTGAAGAAAAAGACGCCGGCACTGGCGTTTTAAAAAGCGCTCAGGACTTTTTAGAAAACACGGTTAACTCGACTAATTGTTTTTTCGAATACTATTTAGGACTGATAATATGCGAATAGTGATGCAACAATGGTCTGTTTGAATTCTGGGAGGTGAGCATTAAAACCGTTTATTACACAGGTAGTTCCAGTCAGTTTGATCAATGTTTGAAATGAAAGTCATTTTCACCTGTCTGATCAAAAATTGCACTGTAACATTAATAACATCTTTAACTTGGCAAGTGAACGTGATATAAGCAGGATAATCCACGGCAAGCTGTGCATTATTTTACCGCACTCCGCTTCACGTCGTATGGATCTTGGCCTCCATGTCGTACATCACAGTCCTTTAATCTACGGCTTCCCGTGGAGTATCCCTTACTTATTTAATTCCCTCTTGTACACAATACAAATTGACGTCTTTACCTGCCGTGATCTCTTTCTCTCCCACGAGTATGTCTTTCAGTGAGAAAGGGCTTGAGGTGTATTTAGTCTTCTTCCAGAAATGTCGTTTTCTCTTCTTGGTCACCAGACTGAGGGGTTGATATCGATCCGCCTCGCTGAGGCTCGGGACATGAACCAGTCGACCAGTGTCCCCCACCTGCTTCACGAAATTCTTCGTCGCTGCTGCGAACATGACTGTGATTCAACACAGCTTGATCATAACATCAGTGTTTGAGTTTATTGAGTTGAGTTTCAGACTGAATGAGTCGACGGAGGGTTTGTCCACCCCGTTGATGAATAATGAAGCGTGTGGAAACTGATCCGGGTGTTCTCCACCATATGTGTTGTGTCTTATCCACTTCAAATGAATGTCCTGATACCATCATGTCTATTTTACACTACTGGCTTTAATTAAGTACGTATAAGAAGTTATTTGAACTTATTATTTGAAACATTGACTATTCAATTGCTTTAAATCAATAAAATACATTTTTAAGCATATGCTGTCATTTACCCGACTGGTTCATGCAGGTAAAACTCTCTAGATGGAAAGCCAATCTGACACATTCATTTATATCATTCTTTCCTGTTATAATACTGACTTCAGGTCAGCTTCAGCCACAGAAACAATAAATGTTTCATGCTAAACCAAGCTTAACAGGTAACCTTTGTAAGTGATGTTTGACCAGAATAACATCTGCTTTCAGTTTAAATTATGTTATGCTCTGTTTTTAAAAATGGGACTGGATGAAATTCCATCTATAAAAGATGTTAACTACATGCTTTTAATGTTAAATGTGTGCTTGAATGTGAATTCATGTTAAGGACCATCCTGTGACTGCCCCCTACACATTTATATTCCCCTCATGTGTTTACAAAGGAAGATATTTTGAGAAATGTCTCATTGGTTTTGTGTTCATACAATGGAAGTCAGTGATGTTCGATTATGAACATTCTTCAAAATATCTTTTTGTCTCTATAGAAGAAAGGACTCATACGGGTTTGACATGACACCAGGATGAATAAATGATGAGAGAATTCTCATTTTTGTCTCTTGATGAGTCGACCACATCAGTGTGTTTGTATTCTTCACCGAGGTGCAGGTTCCTCAGAATGTGTTGATTCTTCTTTCAGTGAAAAGTATTTGTGGAAGGTCTCAGTCAGTCATGACCTCATGTTCACTGATGGGTGGAGTGAACTGAGGTCAGTCACACTGGTAAAACATTAATGGTGTAAAAGAGCTTTTGTGTGGAGATGTTTATGGTCTGTACACATGAACAGTGATATTCTGTGGTGCCGGTATGAGGTCACTGTGTTAGCACGGCCATTATGACTTTAAGTTTGATGTTAATGGGAATGAAATGAAGGAAACAAACAACTGTAGGAGAATTTAATGGAAGGGAAAGACTTGTACAGTTGTTTACTTGTGTTGAAGTAATTTACCATTTCACAATCTAGACAGATTTGTGTGAGTCAGGCTGAGTATAAGAGACCAAACAGACGCTTGATGTGTCCCGTGTGGAATGGTTTTAATGATCCGCTTCTTTTTTTAAACACACACATGTTGTGTTTTAAAACACTTCAGTACTTTATGTCACTGTAATAATGACATTTATCTGTTGCACGTGAGAAACTAATAGGAATGTATGTTAAGAAGTCTGAAACTCATGAATATTAATGAAGGTGTTTTGAATAATGTATGCTTTCTATCTTAACAAACGGTCTTATCACTTTATGCTTTCACATGTAACATATATGTGCACATGTGTGAATGTTAAAGAGGGTCTACAGCACTTGTAACATGAATAGAGTAAAATATAATCTTTATTGTCTTTATACACAGAAGTATAACTAAATTCCTGAGTTGTGCACGTTGCAAACAGGACAAAAAATCATCAATGTAGAAAACAATTTGACAAAATAAATGAAAAAATACTGTTGTCACTGTCGCTGTGGTTAAACTTGCAATCTTAAAAATAAAAGTGTTTAAAAGGTGCTTCACAGCGATGACATGGAGAAAACATTTTGGTTCCACAAAGAACTAACTTCTTAGAATCTGAAGAACCTTTTGTAAACAGAAATGTTTTTCTTTATGGTACCAATATCTTCTATGAAGTGTGTTTTAAACCCGGCCAGAAAGAATAATTTTACTTTTGACCCATTGGATTATCTACGAACCAAATTATTTGTGTTAAGATGAATAATGTCCAAGAATAGTGAAAAAAAGCAGTTGTACATGTGATGAATGATAAAGTCACGACTGTCGTCTTGTGAGTTGTGTAATGTCATGATATACGATCCATTCACCTTCATGTTCTTCATAAGGCTTAAGGAGTTATTTTTGCCTTCAGTAGATGAGAGGTTGGATGGAAGAACCACAGGGCGGAGGTTCATGAGCGCTGTGTAGTTGTAGGAGAGCGTGTGCAGAGGTTGACAGCTGTGCTCTCGGGCGTCTCGTGGAGTGAATGCTGTGATTTTTACACTCTCTACCTCCTCAGGACGGAACGGGCCAGGCCCGACAATGACTGGACTTCATCACCTCCGGATATGTGTATGGCTGGGGCTCTGCTGGTCTCAGGTGTTATTCATCACGTGTCAGGATGTGAAGATCGGTGAGTAACAACACAATCTACTGACAGGACAGGACAGGGGAAGAGTCACGCTCGCTGGATCTGTTTGTGAAACTCTAAGATTGCAGAGACATAAAGCCTGCAAAGGGTGAAAGAAGTGTTTAAGTTACTGATTTATCTGCACACTCTTTAAACTGTGATGCTTTTCTCTAAAGAACCTTTCAGTCAAGACTTTCTTCCCATTCACTTCTGACCTTTTTATAGTTTGAAGACTTTCCACTAGAGAACGCTTCTGTGGATGAAACTGTACAGCATGATGAAGGATCCTTGTTTTTGTTTTGGTTCATTTGTCAAAACTGGAAGATTTAGAACTTGGTTTCAAATGGAAACATGTTTGGGCAGATTTCTCTGAAATCTTTGAACCACGTGGTGGTTCATCTATACACAAAAATATAAATATACTATGTATACATTATGTAATAAATGAATGTTAATTATACATATATTTTTATTATGCATGAACATCTTTGTGTTGTGTTGTGTTGTGTTGTATGTCTGAGCTGGAGACATGCTGTAGTTTCATGGCCTTGTGTGTAATGATATGAGGTTTTCATGGACCAAAGCAAGCCATCAATTGTGGTCAGAGATCTTCCAAAAGAAGATGTTGGACACACCCAAACGTATACGGCCGAAGCCATCACAGAAGATTTAAGAAGTGTTCAGTATGCTGTAGTACAGAGTTGTTGTAGAATATGTGAACGTGTTCAGTTACACTGTGATCTGATACACATCAAACACTGATCTTCTCACGTCGCCACACACTTATGATGGCATGTAATGTGATTGGACGGGTTGCATCTGTCAATCACAGGGTCTGCGAAACTTAACAGCATTGAAGAGAAAACAAATTGACAAATACAAAGTTCCTTCTTTCCATGCCTCTTCAGTAAAGAAATAGAGCCCAAAGGGTATTTGTGCTCAGATGTTCAGAAGAGGGCGCGCCTCTGCACTTCGACAGAAATAAAAGTCGCCCGCAGGCTAAAGTTAAGCACAACCTATAATAGAGGCTGCTGTGGTTTTCCTAAAATACCGTATGTGCTTTTCCACTAAATTGATACTTACTGACTTTTCCAAACCAGCCCAGCGTTCATTCACAGCAGCAGGTGCTGCTCAAACGCTTTAGTCAAATATAATCCAGAGCCTTTCTTATGAAGACATGGGATGTTGTGAACAGATGGATGTTGACAGATCACTTTTGATGAATTAATATGAGTTACATTACATGCGTTAAACATGAGGACTGTTAACTGTGACTATACATGTACACATGTAGAATCCACTTTATATTTTGACTTATTCTGGCATATTTATAATGTCTGTTTATAGATGGTGTCAATTATCACTGACTATTGTCAGATGAGCCATTAAACGATTTATTCAGCATTTAGGTGCTGACTCATGTGAATGATCTTTTTTAATAAAAACAACCCTTTTATATTATTATTATTATTATTATTATGACATACTGTACTTCACAAGTAAGTCACGTGACATTTTATCGATTCATTTTAGACATTCATAGTTTTCTATGTAAATATCTGTTAAAGTTGATCATATTGGAATGCAAATTACAGAGAAATTTCACTCAGACATCTAAATTCTTTGAAATGTTTTAATGACATAATTTTAGGTTTTGTCAAATCACCTCCAGTCTTTAATGAAAGAAGGGCCAGCAAATGTCTAAAACCAACACTTACCGTGTATAAAGCAGTCAGTCAGTACTTTCACAACATTAGAGGTTTTTCATAGAGTCACATTATCACTTGATGACAGTGTAGAAGCACCACAGTAACCCAGACGCCTTTACTTCTTTTATTCTGTCTGTCATCCTTCAGCATCTCATCCTTACGTCAGACGCCACTAAACTAACTGAAAGACACATGAAAGGAAATGTGAATTCATCATGTGTGTGTTTATGAGCCATAGAATCTCTGTTGATCTGCTGATGACTGTCATCACATCGCTAGTTTCTTGGAGAAGTTCTCACACAGGGCTAGTAGTTGTCAGACTGTATGATTTATAATATGTCTGAGGATAATATGCATCAGCATAATTCAACATTTATAAAATCTAGCATCATCCCCTAGATTTTATATAGTGCATTTAAGCTTTGTTGTAACTTTCTTTTTTGAATTTCATAGCTGTAATCAGTTTACATTTGACTGAACAGACTGTTTACTGAAAACCAACATGCGTGTGACAAAATGACCCAAAAAATAACAACAACAAAATGTTCAGTTGAATTTTGTAGCTAAATGGTGTGTGTCTACACAGAAATTCACAGAAAATTAAACCTATATAATGTTCCTTGGAGTAAAACGTGTGATGTTTAGCTTGAGTGTTTCTAGCATGGGTTGATCAAACAAGTTTGGCTTAATTCCAGCAGTTGGGTCTCAAGTGCAAAGACTTAAATATCATATTTTTACAGGCAGAAATATTAAAGGGTTACAAATGAGTCAAAATAAACAAATAGAAACAAGTGTTGGCAGAGCGAGTGCTTTCATTTGTCTTGACTTTTTCTTAAAGATTAGTAGTACATTGAAAAGCATTTATTTTGTGGACTGAAGCTGTGATGTTGTACATGGACTGAATGTCTGAATCTTCAATAGTTTGAGAGAGAAATGTCTGAAGGTCTCTATAACTGCAGACCTAAATAACAGGGTGTGTGTCATATATGTTCAATTACCCGTCACTGAACGCAGATGACATTGATCTAGATCTCGAAGAGTCTAAAATACTCTAATTTTACTTTGATTTATGGTCACATGTTACTGGTAGTACAAGCGTTCACTAGTAGGACCTCTAGCTAGTGTCACTATCTATGGTCAAAACAATCATGTAAAATCAACCATTGATATTTTTGTCTTTTGCACAGTATTATGGAGAGAAGTGTACTCACAAATGCAACTTTATTGTCCAAATTTGTAATCTTTCTAATATTGTCATTAAAGCAAGCAGAGGCCTCTCGTGATCACCCTTGTGCTTGAAAAATGTAAAACAAATAATTAAACAGTATAATAAATCTACAGTTTTTGTTATCACGCATCAGCATACAATTTCGCTTTTAGTAAATCTGTCGCCCTAGTCGTCATATAAAAAGAAGCTGTTGACCAATCAGAAACCCCGGAGGTGTCATTCAGCCAATCACATAGTTCTGCGCGGGACGAAGTGTATTTCAGAATCGGGTTTGTTTGAGACGCGTTTTTATAGAAGTTTATGGTTATTTCATCTCTTGAAGTTTAATAACACATAAACAACTCAACAGCGGTAATGTTCGATCTCTTACAAACCGTGGAAGATTAGAGATTTTATTGCTGGTTAACACAAATTTACCAGTTTACCGCTGTAAAACACTGTATCTATCTGTAGCATTTTAGCGCGAGTGATGGTCAATGTGGTTAAAAGATTTTATTTCTACAAGATCATTTATCATAATCCTGATAGTAAACACGAAGACTAAATTTGTAAAAGATGAAAACCAAGTTGTTAACTGATATGTGTCAAACTCGGTCAAAGCTGACCTCTGCTGGTCAACATGAGTACAACACGTGTTGTCACCTTTAGGAAACATTCTCTAACGGCCACAATTAAAACGGTATTATGCATTATACAAAATGTACACTTTTTATCACAATTATTTTGTTTGTTACATTTTTATTTACAGTTAATAGGAGACAAACATCTATATGAGAATAAACCATAAAGTCAATAAATAATGCAAATGGATAATTCAAACATTTTTCATCAGACATGTAGCAGACTCTTCCAAAGCAACTTAAAGAGAGAAGAATACAATCATCATAAAAAAACAAAAGTCACATTTAATGTGTATTTTCTGTTTTTTTTCCTTTCTTTGAACAGAGGACACAAAAAGCTGTAAAGATGGTGATCAGATGTATTCAGACAATGAAATGTGGAAGCCTGATCCGTGTAGAATGTGTGTATGTGATAATGGACATGTGATCTGTGAGGAGATCCTCTGTGAGAATCTGAAGGCATGTGAACACTTCATCACACCGGACGGAGAGTGCTGTCCCGTGTGTCAAACCTTTGCCAGCGCCCGTGGAAGATTCGGTGAGTGATTCCCATTCAGACGTGAATAAACTGAGATTTATAAATGGATTTAAAGTGGATACGGTCAAATGTTTTATTATATACTAGCACACACTTATTCAATCTGTTGAATTCACTCTTTTGACTCTTGTGTTTTCAGAAAGGTTTGTGTCAAAGGTATGTGAACATGTTTTCAAACATCTGCTGTTTCATGACGTGTTTTTAATATGAAAGTTTAAAAAGTTATGCATGTTCTTCAGGGCCAAAAAGGGGAACCTGGTGACATTCCTAATGTGAGTATTGTGCTTTTCATACACAATACTGCTGAACCAGTAATAATAAACCAATAAATTATAAGTGTTTATCCTCTTATAGCATGCACAGGTTCATACTGTTCCAGTATTTTATGTGTTATTTTATTCTCAGATTGTAGGAGTGCCTGGGCGTCCTGGACCAATGGTGAGAAAAAACTATTGTTTGTTTCTTAAAGGGACAGTTCACCAAAAAAATGAAAATTCTTTCATAATTTAATCACACAGCGAAAGATATTTGGAACAATGTTTGTAACCAGACAGATCTTGCCCCCCATTGACTCCCATAGTAGGAAAAAATAAGTCCTCATTTTTGTTCTATTGCACACAAAAGAAGATATTTTGAAGTATGTAGGACAGCAGTTCTGTGGCACTTTTGACTCTCATTGTATTTTTTCCTACTATGGGAGTCAATGGGGGGGCAAATATCTTTCTGTGTGTTCATCAAAACAAAGACTTTTTTTACACATTTGGAACAAGGTGAGTAAATGATGACAGAAGTTCCATTTGTGGGTGTACTGTCCCTTTAAGACACATGCAAATACATGTACCCCCAGTCTCAACAATGCCAATACTTTCCTATTACAAATGAAAACGAATTTATTACATTTCATGTCGCGTCCCATCTCACAGGGTCCTTCAGGAGCAGACGGCCGTGCAGGATATCCAGGGATCAAAGGAAGACGAGTATGTGGAAAAAAAATCCTTTTAACTTATAATAAAATAATGCATATATAAACATACAGTCGTTTACATTCTGTTACATGACCTTTAACCTTAGAAACAGACCAAAGTCATGTACTTCAAAAAGTGACTTTCTCTTATTTAATAGGATGTAAATTATGTTTCAGTTCATCTGTATGAAAGCATCCTCATGACTTATAAAATTAAAGTCAAATGCTATGAAACATCAGTCATATGTTTTTTTGTGAAGGGTGTCTCAGGTCCACCTGGTTTTGATGGGGAACCGGGTGTCCCAGGTATGCCAGGTCAGCCCGGACCACTCGGCACGTCACTTCCAGGGGTGAGTGATATTATCTTTACATTATAGTTAGATTTTGAGTTTTTTTATCATGACATTGTACTAAAAACAAACACAATCTTCATCTTTGTTATCTCTGTTGACCATCTGTTTACAGTGTGTAAAAACACTGGGTTTAACCAAATACATACAGGACAGATGAGACAAATGATGTCTTTAAAAACAGAAAGACAAATTAATTTTTTTAATGACACAAGTGAACTCATAAAATCTGCTTTTGATCTCTCAGAGGTTTTCAAAAACCTGCTCAAAATGTCTCTCTAAGATGTATTTAAATCCCAAGACGACGGCAATTTTGCTGTCCTTTATAATTTGAGCATAAAACCATGGTTTGGAAAATCAATCAGGGCTTCAGCTCACTCATCATAGGATTTTAAGACGAGTACAGATGTATAATAAATATTGATAGATTTGTCATGAGATGCGTGAGATGGTTTCAGTCTGGTGATGGAATGACATCTTTACTTCACAGAATCAGTTTGCGTCTCAGATGGCTTCTGGATTCCAGGATGGAAAGCATGGATTGGCAGGGTTGGTCTCTGGAGCACCTGTAAGCATCTTTACTCGCTCATAAATGCCTTATTTTTAATATAGAATGACACGCTTGAAAGTCGCAGGATAAAAGAGATGAAATGTGTTTGTGTCATCAGGGTGAAGCAGGACAGAGAGGTCATCCGGGTCCAGCAGGTCCACCTGTAGGTTCACTTCAGTATGTCAGTGAATGTGTATGAATGTGTGTTGAGCTCAATATTGATCCGTTTGTATTGTCTGTGTCTCTCAGGGTCCGACGGGAGCTCAGGGTGCTCCAGGAGACATGGGTGAACCCGGGCCTATGGTAAGAGATACCAAAAATATAGAAAAGGACAATGCAGGCGAATATTTCGAGACGTCAAACTCAGTGTCACCGATTTTGTTTGTGTAGGGCTCTTACGGGCCGAGGGGACCTGATGGTCCTGCGGGGAAACCGGGACTTGATGTAAGTTCACCAGTCATTCATGGCATGAGCTTTCCGAATGTTTTCCCCTAATTCTTGTGTTCTCTGTGTCACAGGGCGAGCCAGGACCATCTGGAAATACAGGAGAACGAGGATTCCCCGGCTCTCAGGTGAGTTCATTTAAACACAGTGAAGAGTCACGCAAGATGCTCATCACACATAAAATATGATGTGAGGTTACGGGCATCATTACTGTGATGATAACTTACTAGAGACGCCTTGTTTCCAGGGCCCCCGAGGGTTTCCAGGGTTACCAGGTCATTCGGGAATGAAAGGTGAAAGGGTGAGTTCAATCTCTTCACTGATACTTTAAGGGATTAATCTCCCAAATATGAAAATTGTAGAAAGTGACGAATGATGTCTGTCATAGGGTCACCCAGGTGTGCAGGGTGTGAAAGGAGAGCCGGGTACTGTGGGGTCAAAGGTCAGAGGTCACAATTCACAAAATGGCTTTTATAAACATATAGTATCAGCGTGTGTGGTGTGATTGTATTAGTAAATGTTTTGTTATTAAAGGGAGGATCAGGATCTCCTGGTGCCATGGGGCTTATGGGTCCTCCGGTACGTTCTCATTTTGATGAACCTTTCAGTCATATTTCACTTCTGTGGGTTTGACTGAGAACGATTTTTGATGTGTGGTAGGGTCCCATCGGTGTGACGGGCGAGAGAGGACGCATTGGCCCAACAGGACCTGTGGTAAGAGATCACTGTTCTTTGTGATTTTTGTTTGTCAAAATGTTTTCTTTCTCATTTTAAGCTGATATTTTCTGTTTGTAGGGAAAGCGTGGTCCTTCAGGAAATGTAGGAAAACCAGGTCCCTTGGTATGTGAATGAAAGCATAACACCAAAATAATTAACGCACCTAAAACCTTATAATACTACGAAACACTAGAAATAATATTTTTTTATAGTAACGTTGATGTTGATATGAGGTTGGTACCACGTTGAGCAGGTTTGTATCAGTAAATACTGATTGTTCGCAGGGACCGATGGGAATTTCTGGAGCTCCTGGATTTCCGGGTAGTCCAGGCATGAAGGTAAGCTTACCTGACGATTGAAAGAACAGACGTGATACGGAACACATCACATACATAATAATTGTTCATATTTAGAAAGGATGAGGGATGAAATGTGGTGTTGTTCAGGGTGAGGCGGGAGCGACAGGACCTCGAGGACCCAGTGGACTCCAGGGCTCTAGAGGAGAAGGAGGACGACAGGGATCACCTGGATCACCGGGAACTCAGGTACAGTCTCACCTGTCCTGATCTTAAGAAATACAAGTACAGTGTTTAAATGCGTTGTGCTTTGATCTTTGTGATATTTATGCCATTTTCAGGGGCCAATGGGAACAGACGGTGCTCCCGGATCTAAAGGGCCATCGGTGAGTTCCTAAAACTCTCCGAAAATGTGTGTGATGTTCTGTTTGTTGAGGTACACATCACCGTCATGTGTTATTTGTCTATAGGGTGTTACAGGTGTACAGGGTCCCGCTGGACTGATTGGACCGCCTGGTTCACCTGGACCTCAAGGATCAACTGGTCTTTCAGGAGCCAAAGGCCAACTGGTAAAAACACGAGCAGCGTGATAAATCACGTTATTTTAAAACAGATCTCTCCGAAAAGACAAGCAATCACAGGAAGAGAGAAAAACTGTGAGATTGAGTAGAAATGAGTGCTGTGTAGATAACTTGTTTGTACCTCACAGGGAGATTTGGGGATTCCTGGATTGAAAGGAGATCTGGGAGCTAAAGGAGAACCTGTGAGTGTTTGTGTTCGTCGTCATCTGAGCAGCACTTCTGTGAGACACTGGAGGTGATTCGTGTTATGTTTGTGGTTGAAGGGTCCACCTGGAGCTCAAGGTGAAATGGGGCCGATGGGAGAAGAAGGAAAGAGAGGACCAAGAGGAGACGCCGGAGCTGTGGGATCCCAGGGTCCTTCTGGAGAACGGGTGGGTGATTGTTCGGAACACACAACATGAATACTACTGACTCTTCATGACATTATGATGTTTCATATGTCTTTAGGGAGCTTCAGGTAACCGAGGCTTTCCAGGAGCTGATGGTTTGCCAGGACAAAAGGTTAGTACATGTATCCACAATTTCTGTGTACCTCAAATCAATCCAGTTCATCACAATTTGGAAATGGTTCAAACATTTGGACAGTTCGTAGATTTTAAGACTTAACATCATCATCACATGTATTATATCTAAAGTTGAATGGTTTAGTCAACATGACGCAACGTTTAATCTGTGTCTGATGTGTTCAGGGAGCTCAGGGTGAACGTGGTGTTCTGGGCTCATCGGGACTCAAAGGTGGAGTTGGAGATCCAGGTCGAAGCGGTGAAACAGGAATCCCAGGAGCAAGGGTCAGGACGCATTTTGTTCTGTGATTTTCGTGTTTATGCTGAATGTTATCCATACATAGAGTACATGTGACACTGTGCACGCTAAACACGGATGCAGCCCTTCTGTGATTTGACTAATCATCATTTCCAAACCAAGCTTGAGGTTATTTTGTCCAAATGAGTTTCTTATGTCATGTCTCTTCAGGGTCTGACTGGCGTGCTGGGAATGGAAGGACCAGAGGGAAAGATCGGACCACAGGTAATCTTTTTTTGACCGAAAATGATGGCAAATGCTTTTTTGTAGCTCAGTGGTTGGAGCATGGGTTCCATAACAGGGATTACATATATTCAGATACAAGTGAATATGCAATGTAAATCACTCTGGATTAAAGCATTTGTATTAATGCATACATGTACAATAAATGTTTGTCATCTTTATTAAGAAATGCTGAATTTTGTCTTTAGGGAGGATTGGGGGATGATGGGAATCCCGGTCCAGCCGGGTCAACTGGTACCAGAGGAGCAGCAGGACCTATGGGTCTGCCCGGACCTAAAGGCTTCAGTGTAATCTATCAATTATAACACAACATGAAGATGATCATGACGTTAATACAACACACTGTACAAAATAATAATCCCAATTTCGTCTTCGTTAAAAGTTCCAGTGAAATAAAATGAGCTTAATGAGTCAATTGAACTTAATTATATTGAACGTACTTAAAAAAGTCTAGTTGGAAGCCCGTTCAATAGAATTGAAATTTAATTGACCGCATGTGCCTCACGACCGTGTCGGCCCCTATTTTCGCGCCGCTGTTGTGCATTTACATTTAAAATAACGAAAACGTGCGTGGAAAACACGCTGTAAGAATGTAAACTTCTCATGCAAAATGCGAATTGGGCCTATCTTTTGAAATTGTTGTTTTTTTGACAGTGCTGATGTGTGTCATGTGTCTGAATACACCTGCTGGAGCAAAGCAGCATCATTTACAAAAGAGTGAGATGTAGAATGATCATCTGATTTGATTATATTGGGATGTGTTGGTTATGTTAATGTCCAGGGTGATCCAGGGAAAGCTGGAGAGGCGGGATCAGCCGGAGCTCTGGGACAGAGAGTGAGTTCTCTTATAAGATATTAACACCACAAAAGAAAGGTCTTTGCATTAATGCTAAAGAAAGTATCCTGTATTTGTCACAAAAAGAAACTACCCAGCGCTTTTATTTTTGTGCGACTAGAATCACATAACATGCAACCCGTTGTAATTCAGACTTTTTATGAACACAAGCTTCATCAAGTCTGTGTGTGTCGTGTTTACCATTGTGATGTAAAGTCAGTTTTAGGATCATTTGATTTAATGTTGTTCTTTTAGGGACCCAATGGAAAAGAGGGAGAAGAAGGTCCATCGGGAACTGCAGGACCTGCTGTAATCACTTTCTGCACTTTACACTTTACATGAACACTGTAGATGTGTTTTAAGAGCCGTGTGAGTGACAGTACTTCATACTGTGATGGTAAAATAATAATAATGATTTTATGGGTTTTGTTCAGGGAGGAGCAGGAAAGAGAGGAGAGCAGGGACCTCCCGGACTAAATGGATTTCAGGTATGTTGAAATAAAATGACATAACATGATGATATAAACAAGAATACTAATTTGGGGGATGTACTAACATGTGGAGGCATGATTAATTGTGATAAATGTGTAGGGTTTGCCCGGACCCTCAGGCCCACCAGGAGAGTCAGGAAAACCAGGCGACGGGGTAAGTCACTATTATTATAACTTCTCTGTGTTCAGTTATGTGATGATGATATTCCTGCACGTGTATGATGTGAGAATGTGATTTGATGTTTTCAGGGTGTTCAGGGTGAGGCGGGAGGTGCGGGGCTCACAGGACCACGAGTGAGTTCATCGTTCATCTCATACTGCAGCGTGTCAAAGACGTGAACATGAATAATATCACAGTGTTTCTCATCTTTATAGGGCGAGCGAGGAACACATGGAGAGAGAGGTGAACCAGGACCTAATGGACTGCCAGGACCTAAAGGAAGCTCGGGAACCCCTGGACCTGATGGTCTCAAGGTTAGACACAGACTTTTTATCAGATTTTTTTTCTAGTTTAAGTCATATTTTGACTTTATTTTAAGTTGGTTAATTTTACTAGAATTACTACAATTTTTGTTACTTATGTAATTTTATTATTTGTTAATTTATTTATAAATTGAGAAATTTGAAGAAATGTTTCATACGTATTATATATGATAGTATGTATATATATATTTATATATATATAAAGGGTTTGGTTCCAAAATGAGATAACTCACAAGAAAACACAAGAAAAACATGATAACATCATAAAAACATATAAACGGAGTTCTCATTCTGGAACCATACTCTACATATATCATTTAATATTTTAAAACATTATTTAGGTTTAGTTTTTGTTTCTTTCTTTACAGTTATTACTTGTATTAATGCTTTAAGTTTATTACCAAAGCATCATTTGTTATTTAATGTTTAGTTTACGTTCTCAGATAATGTTAAGGCTTATGTTTTATTTGATTTGGAGGAACAGGAGTATGAAAAGGCGTAGTCTGGACATTATTTTACACTCACCCATTTCATCGCTCTTCATGCACACTTTTGTGTTCTTAAAGATGACAGACATACAGCATTGGTGATGAGTTGAGTAAATCTGCTGTATATTCATCATGTGCAGGGTAAAGCAGGTCCAGCTGGAGGTGTAGGAGAAGCAGGACCACCGGGTCTTCAGGGTATGCCAGGAGAGAGAGGGATAACCGGACCGCTCGGGCCAAAAGGAGAAAGAGTACGTGTGCTTGTGTGAGATAAGAGAAAATGAATCTGCTTTGGCACAAGTTTTCATCTGCACATAAGATTCAACTTTCATGTTATTGCAGTCCTTACAACAATATTGCAAAAACGCCTCAGACGCTCCCGTGAGACACCACGACTTTCACATTCTCCATCTCTTACTTATAACTTCAAGATGAATTATAATTTTCTCTAAAAAAGACGAGATGATCAGTAAAAACATCTTTCAGCGTGTGGGTGTGAAATATGTGAATGTATCATGAAGATGATCGAGCACACACAGAATCAACATATTACTCGTTCAGGTTCACAATAAGAACTCAAAATATGTATTTAAAACACACTCTGAAGCTTTTACCTACATTAAAAACTAACATCAGCTACAATGACAGGAAAACTGTCATGAAATGTAGGCAGACACGGAAAGGCAGGAACGTAGGACCCAATCGCTAACAAGGACTTTAATAACAAGTACAAAACATGAAACAAAAACCCAGGTGTAAAACAACAGAACAGATAGGGTACACAAGAACTCATTACACTAACTAGACTAGATACAACATTAGACATGACTACAAATAACTTAACTAGACTTACATGACAATTCAGGACAAGGCGGGTGACACGGACACATGGCCAACACTCCAAACAATCGGAAATGATCCAGCACCAGACAGAAGACACAGGGGCATTAAGAAATGGTACAAATCAGGAGGGAACAGCTGTGTGGCATGAAATCATTACAAGAACTAACAAGACAACAAGAGGGCAGGAAGAAAAGCAAGACAGGAGAGAGTATGGCGATCCATAAGGACCAAAATAGTCTCTCTCCACATAAACATGGGCTTCTGTCATGATCCCGCCAATAGGCCAAGAGAAACATGACATGATGCGGCAGAATCATGACAGAAAAGCATCGGTTATAAAAATTGGTGATGAGGATTTCTCTGACTTAAAGAACGCTGTCTATATTTATTTGAATCATTGATCTGAACAAATCCTTCTGTGTTTGAAATCTCTTTTTGTTTTGTCAGGGTGCGGCGGGTGACAGTGGGACTGAAGGAGCTGCTGGCAGCGATGGGACTCGAGTGAGTAACAAACACACTCTTTGATGCTGTGAACCAGAAGGAAGGCCTGAGGAAGATAATACGTCTTTTCTTTTGTTGCAGGGATTGCCTGGACCTGTTGGACCCGTAGGAGCTGCTGGGCTGTCTGGAGAGAAGGTTACACTGTGTTTCTGTTCTGTTGAGCTTTTATTAGTGTTCTCATGAGGCAGTGTTCTCAGAAGAACTCATTAATGGATATGAAATGATGTTTCATTACAGGGAGAACAAGGCCTGCGGGGTCCTGCTGGATCTCCAGGATCAAGAGCGATGCCTGTGAGTACAGCCACCATTCATCATTCATCATCACACTTTCAGATCATCATCATCATCACTCCTGTCTCTGTTTCAGGGCTCACGAGGTGAACTGGGTCCTACTGGTCCTGTTGGCTTTCCTGGACCTCCTGTAAGATCCGTCACTCCTCCATCCATGCATCCCTTCCTCCTTCCTTCAAGAGCATTTGTTTTCCGTATGTGTCTTATTGTGATGTCTTGTCTTTAGGGTCCTGACGGTCAACCGGGTGTTAAAGGTGAAATTGGAGAGATGGGTGGGAAGGGAGAGGCGGGCTCACCAGGACCTCGGGGAATGGCAGGAAAACCTGGACCTCAGGTGAGTTCAACAGCAGATAAACAGATAGACAGACAGAATATAAAGGAATAATATCAGATGTGTGTGCGTGTATGAACAGACGGACCAAATTTTGTGTTTAAGGCAGGGGCTGGTATTACAGGCCTCAAAGGAGGAAGAGGAACTCAAGGAGCTTCTGTAAGTCATATCCAGGAGAGTTAAGGCTTAACCACCGTTTATCAGAATTGCCCTGTTCAATCATTTTATTTTTGTCCTGATCCAAGGGTCCCAGTGGATTTCCAGGTTCCCCAGGACGTGTTGGCCCAGCGGGCTCTGCTGTGAGTGATTTATGTGACTTGCTGATGTGTTTGGTTCTTTTTCATCCATCGGTTTCTCCAAAAATCGATTAAACTCTTTTTTTTAAGGGTCCAGAGGGTGAGTCTGGTCCTATTGGTGATCCGGGTAAGCAGGGTCCACCTGGGATTCGGGGAGAGGCCGGAGGTCCTGGACGACAGGGGGAACATGGAAACCCAGGACCTGCCGGTGGTCCTGGAGACAAAGGAGAATCAGGAGATGATGGACTACCAGTAAGTCATACTTTCTCAAGAAGAATGTGTGTTATCATGTTTATTGATCACTTCACGAATCAAATTCAATTAATTATTTGATTTAAAATGATTCAATACTACAGAATAAGTAAACCTTAATGCTTCATCTTTTGTCAGGGTCCAGATGGACCTCCAGGCCCTGCAGGAACTCCAGGACAGAGGGGGATCGTGGGTCTTCCTGGAATGAGAGCAGAACGTGGTGGGACCGGCCTTCCAGGACCTGCGGTGATTAAACACTTCTAAATGCGTCAACATTCTGAAATACATCAAGTGTACATGAATGGACTGTGAGGTGTGTAAGATGAAAGCGTCTGCTTAGTGTACACGCGTGTGTGGGACTTTTCTAGGGTTCACCAGGTAAAGCTGGCACACCAGGTCCTCAGGGAAGTAAAGGCGGTATCGGACCCATCGGGTTACCAGGTGCATCTGGACCCCGTGGAGATGCTGGCCCAGACGTATGACATTTTATTCTAAAAAATTTCAAAATGATTCACAGATATGTTACGACCTATGTAAACAAACATTTATACTGATGGATTCTATCTGAATTTAGGGTCTGCCGGGAGCTGATGGAACATCAGGAGCTGATGGCATCCTCGGAGTCAGAGTAAGAACCCGAGCACAAATTTAGTTTCTTTTCATGATTTGATATGGATTATTTGAATCGTTCAAAAACATGGATAATGTGAGAGAGGATTGGTGTTTGTTTTGTCTCAGGGTGATAGAGGAGATCCAGGACCTCAGGGTCTCGCGGGTGGACAGGGAGCACCGGGAACCCAAGGACCTGTCGGAGCTCCAGGAGGTCCCGGACAGAGAGGAGATCAGGTTTGCTGAAAAGTTACAGAATAACATGGTCATTTTTGTTTAAAAACATGTGCATTGACATTGAATTTATGATCCAAAAGTAGTCGGAGCCGGTGGCCTTGTGGTAGTGGCACTATTGCGCTCTGGGTGACCCGAGTCTGAGTCCCGGCTTGTGGTCCTTTCCCGATCCCACCCCCTCTCTCCTCCCGTTTTGTTTCCTCACTGTAACTGTTAAAAAAAAAACGGCACAAATAAATCTTAAAGAGTAACTATTACAAAGTTATTGGCTTGAGAAAAAAGGAGTCGACTCTGAAGCGCTTGAAAGAGTCGTCTGTCCTTCTAATTTTAGTTCGGGAAGGGGCGGGCTTGCCATCTGTCATTCCAGGAGTTTTCCCGGTCGGCCGGTAGCAAGAATGGAGGCTTGGGCCGCTCAGACAGACGTATTTTAAATGCGAATGCACGCAGCACGAATTCAGAAGACACTTCAGCATGCACCATCACACCCCCCCAGTTGACAGACCCGACCATGTACCCTCCCAGCCTGTCGACAAAAAATGGTGGAGGGGCTATGTAGGCCAAAAAAGCAAGGGCCGACTTTCCAGTCCTGCCCTGGTTCTATGTCAGATATGCGTCACTCTGTGTAATGCCTGCCTACGTTCCATTTGTGACACTGTGCACGGTAGACCAATCACCGCAGACTAGACCATCCGACCAATCAGATCAGAGTAGGTTTATAGAAAGGAGGGGATTAAACAGATGAATTGCCGAAACTTATCATTTGAGAGTCATTCAAGAAGTAAGAATAATAACTGACTATTATTAGAAAATGATTGTGTTTTTACACTGTGTATGTAAAAAACTTGTTGTTGGACACTTTATAAAAGAAAGAAGGACCTTAATCACAAATTATTTACTATTAAAACTATATACTTTTTTTTTAAGTAGTTTGACGTCAGACTTCAGGTTAGTTTATTTCTAACTTCAAACAACTTTTGCATTATAAATATGATATAATATATTCTAGAGATATATATATAGATTGTAAATATTTCATGTGAATTTTTATACAGTATGTTTAGTTTAAGCACTTAATATTGATTCATGTTCACATATGTAGGGTCTAAGAGGTCCACCCGGTCCTGATGGTCCAGATGGAACCAGAGGGAAAAAAGCAAGTCTGCATAATCACACATCTCAAATGATAACAACCTAAATGTTATAACTAAATACATTTAATATTACAGAATATATACATTATATGATATATACTGAAACTATTTGATCACACAATAGTTATTTAATACAGAAATGTCTTCTGATTGATCATAGGGACCGCAAGGACCTTCAGGAGATCTAGGTGAGAAAGGAGACGCAGGTGAGAGAGGTCAGAAGGGTCACCGTGGCTTCACTGGACTTCAGGGTCTGCCTGGAGCATCAGTAAGTGTCACCCGTCTCACTGTGCATCCCACCGTCTGTCAGTCTCTTTCTGACATCTGATATCATGTGGTTTACAGGGAGCTCCAGGTGATGATGGTGCTGTGGGAATCATAGGACCCAGCGGACAAAGAGTGAGTAACAGTCTCGTTCATGACTTCAAAATACAGAATGAGATTTAATACTGAGAGTATCTTTACCAGGGACCACCCGGGCCTAGTGGACCGCTGGGAAAAGAGGGTGATACAGGTCCACCTGGAGCATTGGGAGCTCCTGGATCTCGAGGTGATGCTGGAGAATTTGGACCAGAGGTGAGGTCATGATTATGATGTCATCACGAATGTTAAACAAAAATGGGTGATTCTCACAAAACCGCTGAAACATCATGGCAGGAAAGACAAAATAAAGATAATTGTGTTTTTGTATGCCTTCTCCGAGCAAAATTTAAATATTGTGAAAAAAACAATTGAATGTTCTACTAGATGTTTACAAATGACACAAAATG
The DNA here is from genome assembly GCF_015846415.1 of Triplophysa dalaica. Taxonomy (NCBI): domain Eukaryota; kingdom Metazoa; phylum Chordata; class Actinopteri; order Cypriniformes; family Nemacheilidae; genus Triplophysa; species Triplophysa dalaica. Next base: position 833,287 of record NC_079547.1, on the reverse strand, counting down.
AGAAAAACATAATTGAATGACTATTCATGAAGAAAAATGAAAAACTAATTGTCCAGGACCGATATTCTCATGCTTCGTAACCTTTTTAAAGACTTTAAACACACACAAACATATTTACCTTAAGTATGATTTTAATGTGAAGAACACATCTCGAGAACCTTTGAAACAAGTTAACAAATGACTTTATGTATTTCTAGTTGAAACGTAATATTCTCTTGTCACGTTGTGTAGATGACTTTTTCCCTTTTCATTACCGATACAGGTCGTTTATATTCTATCTACATATAGAAATATTCTATCAAAATAGAATTCATTGATGTCTCATTATTTATGATTAATAAAAACTTGCTTAGGCATCATGGTTTCTCTTGTTTTAAATGGTCAAATGGAAATTAGAATTTTTAAGGCCTTTTTTGTTAAATTGTCAGTAAAAGTTTAGAACTGAAAGCCTTTAAACATATCATGCTTTGTTTTAAATAAAGGAGATTTGTTGATACAAGTGTTTTTAAGAAAATCATGTTTGACACATTGAAAGCAAGATTTCCTGAAAAATAAAGCGTTAGTAAAATAAATGGCAGTGACAACAGGAAGATTTAATTGCTGCTCAGTTAACCGCTGTGTTTAATTCCCCTCTTTAATCCTGTGATTCATTTTATTCTTTATGACTTTAATGACATGATTATCATTACTGTTAATGTGATTAAACACTTACTCATCTGTATCTGTAGGGACCTCCTGGAGAACCCGGCCCACCTGGACCTCCCGGTCCCCCCGGCCCCCCCACTGCCGCTTCAGATGACCTTTTCGGTGCAAACTTTGAATACGACGGCAACTCAGATCCAGAGAACCCCCCACCTCCCCCGCCGGAGTTCAATGAGGATGAAGCGAAACCCAATAACGGCTCTGATGCGGCTCGGGCCGACGGCGAGGTTCACTTGTCGCTCAAGAGTCTGGGAAGTCAGCTGGACAACATGCGCAGTCCAGACGGCAGTCGGCAGTATCCGGCCCGCACGTGTCAGGATCTTAAACAGTGTTATCCTCTGAAGAAGAGCGGTGAGTGACACGCACAATAAACACCTGAAAACATTTACTGATCCACTGCTTTCTGTTTTTAAAGGAATGATGTCATCATTTACTCACTCTGATGTTTTAATGTTCTTCTATGGGACACAGGAGATGTTTAGCATATAATAAAAAGAAAAAACTCAATTTTATTTTTTAGGAAAAGTGCTCCTTTTTAAAACTCTTCCAAGGTTTTTCATATTTTGCCACAATTTTGGCCATTTTCCTTTAAGTGAAGGTATGAACGTATCACGCTTATTCTTGCTTCTCTGAACTTGCACCCTGTACAGAATTATTGTCTTTGGCCTTTTAAAAGCGGTTTATTGTATTTTTGGTCATTTTTTCTGTTAACATATGTCGTATAAAGCAGTAGCATGTCAGAAAGTCATCATCTCTTTCAATTAGCTGTAAATACGTGTTTTTCTGTGTCTTTGGTGTGTTATAAGTTAACCATGCATGTATTAGACACATAAAATTGCTAAAATGTAATTGTTGGAACAAAAGATGTATTTTATCTGGAAGAGAATGTCCACCCAGACCAGCATGAAACACCTGGTGTAACAACATCCCAGCGAATCTACGTCAGTTCGTAACACGATTTAACTAAGACCGCCCAAATGTAAACTTAAATAGGTGGTGTACCTGTCAGTACTATTCAGTACAAGAAACCTGATGTTCCAAATATTGTAAATGGCGTTACATTTCCGTGCAGTATTCCACCAATCACTACGCACTAGTGAACTGGCCAATAAGCAAACAATAATATTCGTTTTAACTGTGTCATATGACCCCTTTAAAACACATTAAACACAATTTTCCACAACCAGACGAAAGACTTAAAGAGAATAGTGACAGAGTGCACTGCTGACTCTGAATTCAGACAGATGAACCCAAACAAGACCTCAGTACTGATATAAACCAAACCAAGCGTTCTGCTGTCAAACTGAATGAGTCCAAAGGAGTGAAGATTCATGCCTTCAATATCCAAAAACCAGAAGAGTGTCAGAAAACCAGGTCTGTCTTTATCTGTGTGTGACGGAAGAGAACTCAACAGATTTGTGGTTGTATTTCTCAGGTCAGTATTGGATCGATCCGAACGAGGGCAGCATTAGAGATGCCATTCAGGTCTACTGTAACATGGAAATGGGTGAGACCTGTATACCCGCCAACCCTGCCAGCATCCCACGCAAGAACTGGTGGACTTCATCATCCAGCACACAGAAGCCAGTCTGGTACGGAGCGACCATGAACCGAGGAAGCCGGGTAAATAGAAACACAACGGTGACATTACAGATTGGTTCAGACCACTTTGGCCTGGCTGAGAAAAAGTTTAGTTTAGTATGTTTTGATGCTGTTTTTTGCTGGTTTAAGCTGGTCAAACAGGCATCAAAACATACCTAACCCAGATTATGCTGTTTTTTTCAATGGGGGAATCAAAACCTCCTTAAATCAGCCAAGACCAGCATATCACTTTAGACCGGCGCCATCAATATCTTTCAGCCGTGAATCGTGTCCAGATGTTTGACTCATACTTTGTTTTATTCAGTTGGAACACACAAATTTCTGTCAACAAGAAGCTGACGTTATTGCTGTATTTCAGTTTTCATATGGCGGTGAGGACACGTCTGTTAAAACCGTGTCGGTACAGCTGAGATTCCTCCGGCTCCTGTCTAAAGAAGCAGCACAGAGCATCACTTATCACTGTAAGAACAGCGTGGCTTATAAAGATGAGACGAGCAGCAATCTGAAGAAAGCTTTGATCCTGAAGTCCTCTGACGGACAAGACATCAAAGCTTTCAACCCCAACAACCGTCTCAAATACAGCGTGACAGAGGACGGATGCTCCGTATGTTCAGTGTTTTACTTCATTTATGTCAACACTTCATGACAGAGCCCAAGACTTTACTTATGAAAGTGTGTTTTTCATCTCCTCTGCAGAAATCTAGCGGTGTGTGGGGTAAGACCGTCTTCCAGTTCCGCACACAAACTCTTTCACGACTGCCGCTCGTGGATTTGGCTCCGGTGGATGTTGGTGGTAAAGACCAGGAGTTCGGTGTGGATATCGGCCCAGTGTGCTTCTCATGAAACCCGTCTGGACTTGAGACAGTATTTATTGTTCAAGACGTCCGTAAGAACCTTAAGGAGTGTCTGACCTTTATTTGATGATGAAGTGCACGAGAGACGCTGTACAGACACTTTAATTTATACTTTGTACACCACATGATGTTCAAAGAATGGAGAACATTTATATCCGTCTAATCTGTGTGATGTTTTGTTAATGTTTTTTACGTTAGTCTCTTTGGAAATTGTAACTAATGGTTAAGTGGATCCGGATGACTGTGATGAAGGTTTGTTTATGTAGATTTCATTCTGGGAGAAATGTAAGTGTTCAATTCCCTGAAAGTTTCCTGCGTGCTTTGATTTACTGAACACCGTTGACAGCAAACCATTTGTCAGGTGATTTATTTACATGTTCTCACAGAAATAAATATCATTAAATGACTCTTTAGCCAAAAATACACATCACAAAGAAACTCTTGATGAACATTCTGACGGTAAAGACTCAGTGTTTGTTTGTAATGAAACTCAAATGAAACACTTTTCTAACACAATGACTTTTACAACCACTTCTAATGTTTAAAGAGTTACTCTGAAAAAGTAATGGGTTACTAATTACATATTCAATAGTGTCATAAGATGACTCTACAAATGACTCTCACCAAAAAGTATTTAATTACTTATGACTTTCTATGTCCTACATCAACCATGATTAATTCTGTGATTCAAGGATAGACATGAAACGGTTCTTAATTCATTCACATAAATAATAAAAAAACAGCATGAAGTAATATGAAGTGACTAAAGTAAACACATTTACAGTTAAATGTCAATCCCAATACTGTACACATTGCAGTATTTAGTTCAATTACATCAGAATCAACTGTAATTAAATTACAGAAAATATAACAGTAATCCCTTACTTTACTTTTTTTAAAGGAAAAGTAATTAAATTACAGAAATTAATGAATTAGTAAGAGCCAACTCTGGTAAAGAGTAACTGTTTTTATTGCTATTGAGTGAAGGAGCATAAACTAATTTAGTGCCTATTTTCTCATTTATTTACCATCAAATAGCAAGTGATTTAACAAAGCATTAAACATCCATCAGTGATGGTGAGAGGGATGTGAACAGCAGAAGATATTTTAGATTTTTAGAAGATATAAAGACATTATTTTCCAACAGCTGTTTATGACTGTAAAGTTTCTTTAAATCAGATAAATTGAAACCCCAGTGTGTTATTATATGATTTTATAGAGTTGTAAATCAGTTCTGAATCTCACACAACATGAGCATCAGGATAAACAGATTCAGACGATACCTTGATTGTGAATGAATGCATGTTTTTATTTCAAACATTCCGTGTAAATTTGGTCTAAATTCTAGCAAGCATCTAGAAAAAGTCTTCACTAACAAGATCAAACATATGTACAATATTCAATGGTAACTTTATTATATAAAAATAGAACTGGGCTCTACAGACCGTTTTGAAGCTTTTGTCATTTTTCCTTTAAATTTGAAACGTGAATAAAAATTGTGACGATGTCATTGAGTGTTTTGAGGTCAACGATTACAGTATAAACAAAAGAACTCTATTCAGAATCAGCATCGACTGTCCGTCTGATCCAGAGCAAACGCTGCTCCCTCTAAAGTCAGTCCCATTTGGAACCCCTCCTGTCAAAAACAACAAAACATGAAGATAAGCCAGAAGATTCATGAAAATGTGTGATGAATGTTATTTTGACAGGACAAATGACGCTTAAAGTGATTCTTTATCCAATTTTTTTTTCAGTTTTTCCAAATCTGAATAAATGTCTTTGTTCTTATGAACACAGAAAGATATTTGGAAGAATGTTTTAACCAGATCTCGCCCCTTATTGACTCAAATAAAAATACTTTCTCCTTTTTTTTGTTTTGTTGAACATAAAAGTAGATATTTTGAAGAATGTAGGACAGTAAACAGTTCTGTGACACTTTTGACAACAATTGTATTTTTTCCTACTATGGGAGTCAATGGGGGGCAAAATCTGTCTGGTTATCAGCATTCTTACAAATATCTTTCTCTACGTTCATCAGAACAAAGACATTTATACACATTTGGAACAAATCGAAGGTGATGAATGATGACACAATTTTCCTTTTGGTTGAAGTATCCCTTTAACATTCAGACAAACATCTCTTAAACAAAGTTTGAGTAAATGATCACAGTATTTGGGGGTGAACTAAAGACTGAAATTCAATTTATACAAAATTCATGCACATAAACGTGATGGTGTAAAACTCTGTGAAAATACTGGAGAATACATAATGAAAGGTGAATGAGAAATGAACATTAAATCACAAACCATCTCTGGCGCTGAGAGAGGCATTGAGAGGAAAAGAAGACATTAAGATTATTGAATTATTCTGGAATATTTCTTTAATAGACACAGACGAATAAATAACACTCTTGTTACGGAATGAAAGTCTTCAAAACATCTCTAATCGTGTGAGGTGAAACGCTGCTCAGAGGATTTCTGTGATTTATCTGTGATGTCTGATGTCAGTCATGTCGACTCTATCTGCTGTTTATTATAGAAACATCAATGACGTGGTTTTCTTCCCATTTTAGAGATTCTGTGATATGAACAACATCCAAAAATATATTTACAACCTCTTAAGATTAGGACCATTTTTTTGATATATAACAGTTTATCCTAATAACAAAAAATATTAAGCCATAAACCCTGCTGTCAGTGATTTCTGAGACACTAATCACAACACCTAAAATGATTTGTGCTAAACGGCTTTGACAAACATTGGACTCCTTTTCTATAGTTAAGAGAAGAGGTGTCGCCGCCATAAACACACGCCATCAGTTAACATTCTCTGATTGGTGTCAGACTATTTCTGACAGTGATATTTCATGTGTGTAGTATTAAAAAAAGTGTAAATGTGCTGACCTGCATCTCATCAAGTTTAGACTGAATGTCTGGAGTGAAGACCGCAGGTCCACAGATGAACGGATCGAAGGGTTCTGCTCCGAACAAATCTGTATCTACAACAAATACAGATAAACAAAATCCTCGTTTTCCACTGGAGAAATAAACAACTGATGTCAAACTGAAAGGATTTGGATGAAAGTGAACGTGAGATGAAATTCTCAGTCCGTGTTTCAAACACATGAACCTCTAAAGCACATTGATGTGAGACTCTCACCTCTTTCTTTTGGAGATGAGATGCCGTTACAGTTGACTCGTTTTGTTATTGGAGATTCAGGGCTGAAGGGAATCATATCAAATATATCTGTGGAGGCCAATCGAGTCTGTACGCTTCCAGTCTGATGAAGACACACACGAAAATAATTTACTTTAGCGTTGGAAATTCTAATTTTAGTATGTCAAATTCAGATTAAAGAGCGAAACTGGACGACAGGTAAAGTGCACATTAGAGCGCTGGAGTAATGGTTTGTTTCAGTAGGTGAACCTGGATTCAATCAGATTCATCCAAAAGCTCATCCATCAAGATGATCAAGAGACAATCTGTTTGTATTTAACAACTTGTTAGCAATCACCTTTTTTAAGACACATCAAAGATTTAAAACAATGGTGAGTGATGTATTACTGACGTGTCGATCATATCATGAAAATATCTTGGTCTTTTGGTAACCACAGACTCCATTTCAGGCAGTTAAGCCAAAAACTCTCAAAAAGTAATTTCCAGGTTTTTTCCTCCATGAACCCATCATCCCTGCAGCACTCTAGTGTTCAGCTATTGATCTAAAAGCAAGAACACGAGAGGATTACGCGAGGTCGCGGCAGGATGAAGCCGCTGCTGGGCTGTGAGTGGGCGGGTTTAGCAGGAGGAGGAGTGAGCAAGCTTGCCGATTGGCTGGAGTCAGGTGAGCTGACAGGTGTCAGAGTGACAGGGGGCATCTCAAGGCTGGACAGTGAGGTGACATCATCATCACCGCACCATGACAAGACAGACGCTCTCTGAAAAGTGTAAAGACTTTTTTAACACACGCAGGTGCTGAGATAGACAGACTGGAGACAGACAGACAGATGAGAAGAGAGAAACAAACACAAATACACCAATCCCAGCGGGCACCTCGATGTCAATTTGACGTCAAATTTCAGACAAGATTTGATCAAGATGGTGCACCACATCATTTCAAATTCAAATCATACATTAAATTCTTCAAGGTTTTTAATGAGGTGAAAATATGAGGTTTATCCCATACTGAAATTGGTTAATGTAAGTATAGCCCAATATGTTTGACATTGAAATGACGTCAAATCAACGTTGCATTATAGGCATTCATTTGATGTTGTATTGACATCATATTGACATCAATGTAAATCCAGTTGAAATAGCATTTTTCTTCTAACTGGCCCCTCAAAATGCATCTATTTGTCACATCTTTTGAAGCAGTTGTTGGATTTGTACATGAAAGTGGACTGCTGTAACTTCTGTGGTAAAAAACACTTTTTTTAAAAGTATGTAAATACTCATGCTGAAATAAAAGGAAACAGTGATTGTTAAATTTTACAAGAAAATATACTGATTTGCCAATAATACATTCAGATGTAATTACAATTTAAAATATTAAAAACAAAAGCAGCATTTTTGCTGTAACCCCACATAAAGTATTATGTTTCCTTATTTTGGTTATTTATAGTGATATTATATTACTGTAAAATTAGAAAAACATTGCTGTAATTGAAAATACTCATAAAATTGTAATACCTTATAATGTATGTACCATTTTTACAGTATTACAACTTCATGTTCATTTTAGTCAAAAAACTCTTATAACTTTTTTATTATTTTTTATAAATTTTTATTTTTCCTTAATTTTTATTAATAATCATTAATTAATCATTAATTTTATTATGAAAAATGTTGGGCCTACAATGCCCATTCATTCTCTGTAGTTTTAATGCCCATTTATTATCTGTCTTATGTATTTCTTAATACCACCTTAGACGGCGCCATGGCCTATTTCACATTTCCGGGTTTCTCAGCAGCTGAAGTTAGTGAATGGACTACAACAATTAATTTATTTTTTGTGTGAAATTTGATGCAAATGTAGTATAACATATTATTTTATACATACACGTAAAAATATAAAATTTATAAAAATATTTGGAGGATTTACTACGTTGACCGTTGAAACGTACGTCATCACGTCTTGCGTAGAGGCCAGTGTTTGCTATGCGGTCGAAGCATTGGAGAAGGTTGTCGCTTTTTATCAGGTGAGTAATAAACATCTCATGAAATAAAAAATACGATATATATTGGGTAACTTTGAAAACCTAGAAGATTGTGTTTTGATGAAATATATGACTTGGCGATATATTAGAATCTGGTGAGTTGAAATATCCCGCCAGAAGTACCGTGAAGATTTCTGAGGTAATGTTAATGTGCGATCCATTAAGCGTGTAACGTTGAGTTAACGATTTAGAAATGTCAGTGAGTAATGTTAGTTTTGCAATTAATATTCGGATAAAATAAAAATGCCCTCATTTGAATCTCTTTACCGATGCTATGCGACAAAGCGAAACATACCCATAATTATAATTCATAATTTGATACACACTGATGAAGTGTTCTAAAATGTCCTGGTAGAAGGTCCACTGTGTCAAGCAGGACCAGCCCACACTACTAAAGGTACCAAAAGCTGGTTCAATGACAATTTGTGTTACTGTGCTCAAAGGAAAACTTCTCAGCTGTTCTGGTCACTTAGTTGTATTGTTCAACAATCTTAACAATCATTGAATACTGATATGGTTGTCTTTTTTTTCAGAATTCTTACAAACAAATTGATGTCAACAATGAATATGGATGGCTCAGGAATGAAGAAGGCCTTTGGAAAACACGGCTATGTCGTGTTATAATAGGTACTACATTACTTTTCTTGTATGATTAGAGGATGTAGTGTCTATCAACATATGCTACATTTTAAGTAAATTAAACATGTAATGCTTAAATTACAATCTTATCTTAGTAAACTGACACATTTAAAACATTTAACAACTCTTAAATATTTGCAAGTAGTGCACATTTCTAAATTTAACAGATACTTATTTAAACCTGGGAACATCTTAGTGTTAATAAACATTTAAGAGCAGCAACTTGCATTAACTTCTATGTACAAGTGATGGTTGCTGAAAAATGTTAGGTATATTTTAATGTCTTAAAAGGTGTGCTAATTGTGGTTTCATCTTCATTTAGGTGCACTACAGCAGTCCAAACCTTCATTATCAGAGGCTGAAATAAAAAAATACAGCTAAAAAATCTCCGGTCTGCTCCCGATAGATGTGGGGGTATGGGACGACAAAAGGGGAAATCGGCGATTGATGTGTGTTCAGATTCTGAATAAGTAGGCCTTAAGCCAATTGTTTATCAAAATTATTTTTGTTCATTTGGGATATGATCTGGGAAAACCCATCACATGGTGAAATAAAAAATACTGGTTTTAGTATCATATGAAAGCTATTAAGCCCTTTCCAAAACTGTTTTTATTTAATTTACAAATTGTTTTTATGGAGTGGGTGGTCTAGTGGGTTAAACCACTGAACTGGTAAATCAAAAGGTTGCTGGTTCTATCCTAGTAGCCACCACCACTGTGTCCTTGAGCAAGACACTTTACTCCCCGTTGCTCCAGGGGGATTGTCCCTGTAATAAGTGCACTGTAAGTCGCTTTGGATAAAAGCGTCTGCTAAATAACTACACGTAAATGTAAATGTTTTTAACAAATGGAAAGGGCTTGAGAGCTTTCATATGATATCAAAACCTGTAATATGTACAATTTTGTCATGTGATGGCTTTTTCCAGATCACTTAATATTTATATATCAATTTAAATGTTAATATTTAATTAAAAAGTAATTCAAGGAGGATTTTATATTTATTAGTGGTTTAAGAACATTTTAAATTTCTGGAATTGTAGCTGATTGTATTTAATAAAACATGTCTTACATTAAGTACTGTTGTTTCATTATTTATTGGTCTAGAATAGGACATCAATTTGTTAAAAAATGTAAAAGAATTTGCTAATCAAATTAACGTCAAAACTTGATGTCAATTTGATGTCAAATTTTGACATCGATTTGATTTGCATTTTTGACCAATTCTTTGATGCCGATGTTTGACGTCAATTTGATGTCTATTTAACATCAATTGCCCACTGGGATCCAGAGACGCTTGAATCATTGCAGCATTTCACCAGAATGAAACACAAATGTCATTTCACAGTGAACACACCGATGAACAGCGAGAGTCCATCAGCTGATCCTCCAGTTCCTTCAGTTTCTTCTTCAGTTTGGAGTTCTCCATCTCCAAATCCTCAATCTTTCACAGGAATACATTTACAGTGGATATTTAAATCAAACAACACATGTGTGATGATCTCCTACAAAAGTTTACTTAAACATTTACTGTGGTTAACTGTTATTAACCTTACCATAGTAAACATTGAAGTATACTACAGTATTCACTACACTTAATCACATTACTACAGGTCATGCTACACTATACTATAGTATACATTTAAAAAAGTGCACCAGGAACCCGATTACAGAACTTAAACAGAACTTAATTTTTCCTCCGAGGACCCCTTTAATATAATGTTCATATCATATAACATTTATATAATCATATCATAGTAGTGTGTTACTACAAACAACTAGAGTAAAGTAGACTAGGGTTTACTGCTGAAGTATGTTTTCATGTGGTATGTGAATGACCAGAATGAGATGAGTTACTCAATCTAAAGCTGATTCTCTTCATAGCTATACAAATCAATCTCAGCTACGCACAAAAAACTGACATAAACCTGGAGGAGGGATCACCATCAGCGTCACAGTGTTTATCTATGACATCACTTCCTGTGAGCTGGCATGAGTCTACCGGTGAGCGTCTCACAGTCATGTTTGGTGATCTTACTCGTTTCTGAAGGTTTCCGATCTGTTTTCTCGTCTCCACATCTTTTCCTCCAGACTCCAGGAATTTTTTGTAGGCCAGATCGAAGGCTTGTCCAATAGCGAGAGTGATCTCCTCCGCCTGGATGACATCATCACACGTTTATAACGTCTGTTAAATATGACTGCATGAAGACACACTATACATGTTAAACGTACACATTTTTCACTGTCGAACACGTAACACAGATGCGTCTTCGTCTCAGGTTCTGTGCAAATGAAAGTAAATATTCTTTTGTCGGTCTTGTCGTCTGCGCAGAAGGACATGCGGTGAAGCTGACAGTTATGTTGGATCTCCTGGAAGAGATAAAGAGAGAGAGAGAGAGATCACTGCTCACATCACCTTTACTTCAGATCATCTTTATTTCATGACTATTGAAAGACATCATTTTTCTTTCTTATGGGAATATGCGGTTCTCTCTGCAGCTCCAGACGGAACACGAGTGTGGTGTTGTGGACAAACACATGTAATGACATGAATCATGTTTAATAAGAGCTGAGTGAGTTCAATCAGTCCAGTATTGAAGTGAAATCGTGTATGAAGCATTTAATGAGCACTAAATGTCTGAGAGATTTCATTTTCTGCTAAATTGCATTTGATTGTTGATTCAGATCAGGATTGAGGAACGGCCGACTTCATGCTCTGAATATTTTAATGTTTCCATAGAGTCTGAATGAAGTTTGTCACGCATGAAATGACATCAGCCATGAGCGTCTTTAACCTTTAGATAAAGATTAAACCAAATGAGACGAAGAAAACCTTGGTTTTGGAGTCCAGTATCTTCACACCATATATTGAGATCTGAAGCTCCACTTTAGGTGTTTTCTGTCCCGCAGACTTCTTGATATGCCTCTGAAACTGAGAACAACAAAGATCATTCACCTCTAGTGTGCATACTATCAAGAGTACACACTATAAAGAGTGCACACTCTCAAACACTGTATAAACACTGTCATAGAATGATAAGTGTTAGGATAGTGTCACTATCATTAGACTATAAAGATTAAACACTATCAAGAGTGCACACTATTAGGAATAAACACTTTCAAGAGTGAATGCGATTGAGAATACATACTGAAATATCAATAGTGAACACTAGCAAGAGTACACAACACACAGAGAGCACCCTATCAGGAATAAACACTATCAAGGGGGCTAAATATATGTACACTATCAACAGTCAAGACCATCAAGAGTGCACAGTATCAACAATAAACACTGTCAAGAGTGCATGTGATTGAGAACACTTAGTGTAGTATCAACTATAGGGAATACTATCAAGAATAAACACTCAAGAGTGATCACTATGAAGAACAAGCACTATCTTATCTTACTTTTAACGCTAGAACAAGGGTATTAAGCATACACTCTTTTAGGAGTATGCACTATTGATATTAGACACTATCAAGAGTACAAACTATCAGGAATAAACACTGTCATAGAATGATTGTGTTATGAAAGTGTCACTATCAAAACACTAAAAAGAATAAACACCATCAAGATTGCACACTCAAGATTAAACACTGTCAAGAGTGCATGCGAAGAACACATACTGTAGTTTCAACTATAGTGAATACTATCAAAACTATCAACGTTTAACCCTCGAGCAAGGGTATTAAGCATACACTCTATTAGGAGTATGGACTATTAACAGTAAACACTCAAGAGAACAAACTATGAAGCGTGCACACTATCAAGGGAACTTCAGGTAGACTTAGAGGTGTGGATGTTGTCAGAGATCGTGTTGTGAAGTGAGATTGAGTTCCTGGACTCAGTGACCTTCAGAGAGTCAAACTGGACGTGTGAAGTGTGTGAAGTTTATTAATCTGATTTACTTGAGGTTGACTTGAGTCAGTGTTGATCAGGTGTATGCACATGTATGATAATCTCTTGTCTTCATGCACACTTTTGATTTAATCATTATTTTTCTGACAGGCTTGTGTTCACTCTCATAAACTTTGTGTCTGTAGAGTGACATTTCATTAACACGGCCGTCTCCGGCTCATAATCTCAGAATGAGAATACTGTAAGCACATTTTATGGGCCATAAATGTTTAGAATAGCGTAACACTGCTTACCTTCAGCTTTCTGACGGCCACTCGCACCATATCTGTGCCTTTGGGCTGCTCCACTTCTGTGATACCCAGAAACTACACAAAACACAACATCACAACTGTTTATGTATTCAATGATTCTATCCTAAATTACATCAAAGAACATTCAAAGTATACATGTTTGTGTGTTCCCTGAGATTTAAATCTGGCACCTTCTTATTCTTCTATAAATATTGATACTTGTTCACATGCTTTTCTGTGTCATTATCACAAACATGTGCATTATCTCTCTAATAATTCAACAGCCCATCATCAGTTATTGCTGATATGATCTACACCTCTTGATAAGTGTGTTATCACATCTGTCTCCAGACATATCATCATATACCCTGTGATGTGCTGTACTGACTGTCACTGATGAGAAAGTGTGATGATGAAGGTCAAAGAACAATTACAGTAACCTCTAATAACACACACAGACACGCGCACACATTCACACACACACGTACGCACACATGCACACCTTCCCACAGACACACACACACACACACACATACTAACGCACACATGTACGTACAAACCCACGCGTACTCATACACACGTGCGCACACACACACACACACACACACACACACACACAGACACTCACACACATTCACTCACAAACACACAGACATGCGCACACACACATCTCAAAGTCAAAGACACTGTGTGCTGTTTGTATTACTGGCCTCAGGCTGGACGGATGTGAATTTGCAGTGTCGGTGACTCAAGAGTGTGTGTGTGAGAACCAGTGTGAGTTTTGGTGAGGACGAGAGTAAAGTGAGGCACAGGATTGCTGATCTAATGGCGCGTCACTGATTTTGTGATTCACTGGTTGTGAGTTTGAGAGTTTCTCCCTCTGCCCGCAGACCAAAGACACCATCACACATTTCTTTGTTAGTTACAATGTTTTTTTTTGTGTGTTCCTACTCATTGTCAACAACATACTGATAAGAGTGATATTTTAGTTTTAAGCATATTTGGCTGATTGTGTTTTGTTAGGGAGTGAGGTAGTGTGTTTGGATTTTAGTTATGTTATGTTATGTTATGTTATGTTATGTTATGGGTTTTCTTTATTAGTCTAATTGTTGTTGTTGTTTTGGCCTTGAGTCACCCTGAAGTTATTACTCTCTATATTCACTTACAGATGTTTAAAAACACTATCTAGAGGTCATTATGGTGTCTTCTTCCTTTTATTTGGTCTGCTGGCTGTGGGCACAGTCCGCTACATAGAAAAACATATTGTGTCCTCTGTTCCCCTAGACGGGATGTAACAGACATGCAGTAAACTCACAGACATTCACAGAAATAAACGGTTTGAAACTCTACCTTTGCATTATACACAACATGACTTTGCACCAGAGCCTCAGGTGTGTGTAAGCTCGCTTTATCTGCATGAAAACACAGATAAACAGTATAAATCATATATTATTAAGACATCATCATGTTTAACATATAATCACTCATTCTCATAAAGTAATGAAGTCTGTCAAAGTGTGTTGTGGTAAATCATACAGTCTAGAACTTCATCACATTATTACACATTTGTTTTAATGAAATACTGTGTTTCTGAGAGATAGAGAGAAAGAGAGAGAGAAAGAGAGGGAGAGAGATAGAGAGAAAGAGAGAGAGAGGGAGGGAGAGAGATAGAGAGAGAGAGATAGAGAGAGAGAGAGAGAGATAGAAAGAGAGATAGAGAGATAGAGAGAGAGAGAGATAGAAAGAGAGAGAGAGAGAGAGAGAGAGAGAGATAGAGAGAGAGAGAGAGAGAGAGAGATAGAGAAAGAGAAAGAGAGAGAGAGAGAGAGAGAGAGAGAGAGAGTTACGTCTTGAAACAGTAGAAGACGGATGTAAAAGAGTGAAGGTTCATTGGCCTTTGAACTTTTAGACAGGGAGTGAAGTAAACAGATCCATTTTTAGCATCAGTCTTTATGTCTGTGAAAGATCACAGCACCGCTGGACGTCTCACACATCAGAATGAAAGGTCAGTTTGTTATTCTGTCACCCACTGGCGGTCAGATTATACACATAAAGGCTAAACATTCTAAACAATGAACATGGGGCAGGACACATTCAAACCTGATTAAATACTGTACAATCAACATTCTTATCACAATGCTACTGTACATTTCACTCACATACACGGTTTCAGCTAGATGGCACATGACACAATACATATTACCAATATATCTTATTCAATAAAATATGAACTATTTGATGCTGTTAAAATATGAAATAATTGGAGTTTTATGTTGCTTCTGAGAGGAAAAAACAGTTACTTCTGAGCAAAGATGTTGTTTGCTGAGAGATGGTTTGGATACATAATCAACTAGGAAGTGACTGGCCCATGATAACCCGTAAAGAGACCAGGCAAACCAGCTTAAACCATTGTAAACCAGCTAAACGAACTTCATCCACCATAGACAGCTAAACTAAGTTAAACCAGCTAAACGAAATTCAGCCACCTTTGACAGCTGAACCAACATAAACCAGCTTGACCAACTAAACCAGATTGAGTAGGCAAAACCATCTTAAACCAGCTTAATGAACTTCAACCACCTTAGACAGCTAAACCAAAATAAACCAGATTGAGCCAGCTAAACCAGTTTAAACCAGCTAAACAAAAGTTAATCCACTGTTGACAATTAAACCAACATAAACCAGCCTAACCAGCAAAACCAGATTGAGTCGGCAAAACCTGTCACAGAGATAAAGGAGGACCAAAAGGTACAGCAGATGAATGCAACAGTTTATTGAATAAGGAAACCAAGGCAGTCTGCCGTTCCGGCTGGCGCAGTCGGGTGCAGAACTGGAAGGAACTCCGGAGCCAAAAGCAGGGTCTCTCACATGTGTAGACCAGCAGAACAGGCAGCAGACGGGTGGAGGGAGGCGAGCGCTAATCCCGGCCAGCAGACTCTCTCTCGCTCACAGCGACAGGACTTGGCACTCACAGGCAGCAGGACGACTGGACAGAGAACAGATCTGAAGCCACACACATGACTGGACTAGACTGGATAAACCAAGGCTTTGGCAGAACTGAACAGTATTCCGTAACAATAATCTGAAACTGCGGGAAGACCAGAGTAAATCAGCACAGAAAATCGAGGTAAGAGAGATCAGGTGCGAGGGGATTTAGCGCCAACAGCCCTAACTGAAAAATCAAACTCATGACAAAACCAGTTTAATGCAACTGAACCAACCCAAACCATCTAAAAAAAACAGCCAAAGAAACATAAACCAGATTAAACCTTTTATGAACTATGTGGCATCTTAGGATGGTTTGGGATGTGCTTTACTGTGTAATTATATGACATTTAATATGAACAAAACTACCAAAAACTCATTTAGGATGATGAGATTAAAGACTTGTGTTTTTCCTCTTGAAAAGTTTGTTACTTGAGAGAATCATGGATCATGAATGACACTTTAAATGTGAAATGTTCACTCAGAATCATGTGTCATATAAAGCGTCTGTATTCAGCACAAACACTATGAACACAGAGTTCAATGTCTCTCAGCGTCCATGAAGATCCATGAGTGTGAAATCTCACAGAACTTCTACTTCATTAAACACAATGTGAAGAGAAGCGTGAGTGTTTGGCGTCCCATCAGGCATCATTTCAGACATTGAGTCAATCTCTCTCCAGAGAAATATTTAACTCAAGTCACCAGCGCTGCATCTGCCGACAGAGATAAACTCCACAAACCTGTGCTGTGACCTCACACACCATCAGAGTTAATAAAGCATCACAACCATCATCTGTGTCACGTACAGGACGAATCCTCATCTGTGTGTGTGTGTGTGCAGATACCATCGCCAGAAAACAACCTCTGAAAATCTGATGTGTGAGGGTTAAACATCCATTTTTAGTGTCTTTTTAGTGACTTTTCATGAGGTGTTTTGTCATTTTACCCAAAAAATGTCTTAAAAAGGAAACCCTGTGAGGTTTGGAGGCTGAGCTAAAATTCCTTGGATTTGTATTCCTCATGAAATACTTTTGTGAATCAGAACACGTTCATACAGTATTATGATGCCTTCACTCTTGTGCACACGGACCAAAAGCATTATTTCATTTTATTGCCATATACATTTATACACGTGTTTATCCCACTTAAAATAAACAACAAATACAGTGTATGGTTTATATTTGGCATTTCACTCTTAGAAAAAAAGTGCTTCAAAAGGGTATTTGATGCCTTAGAAGAACCTTTAACATCTGAAGAACAGTTCTGCTTCAAAAAAGGTTCTTTGTGGTGAAAAAAGTTTCTTCGTATAATAAATAGGTAAGAAAGAACCTTTGACTGAATGATTCCTAGAGGAACCTAAAATGGTTGTGGCTTTATCTTAAAGAGTCTACCTCACACTTAAATCACATTTATGAAAAATATGATATTAATTACTTTATTATTTTACTCGACTCCATTACAGTACATTTTTATTTAATTCGCATACCAGTATCTTTACTTTATCAGAGTGTTTTAATTTAGGAAAAATTGTACTATCCAATTTATTTCATAAATACATAATTTACCTTTCATTTTAGGTGCATTAAAAATCCAGAAGTTTTACTTAAGTAAAATACTTGAGAAATTGCAATAAAGAACTACGTAGATGTTTATCGAGCTGAAGTTTAAAAGGTAAATAAAATCACATGTATATATGAAGTGCATTAAAAACCACTCTGATAAAAACCACAGACACTTGAAAGTAAAAAGTACATCCAAAAAGGAAAAAGCTGTCATGACATTTCATACCTGTATAAATGACTTTGTTTTGATTGTGATGAACACAGAGAAAGATATTTGGAAGAATGTTAGTTATTTTCAGTTCATGGACATTATTGACTTCCATAAGAGGAACAATGAAATGTTAGGCAAAGGTGCCCGAGAACAATTTGTTTTTTCTAAATTCTTCAATATATCTCATTTTCAAAGACTATTCAATATTTATTTCATCCATAGTAGTGAACTGAAAATTGCTAACATGCTTCAAAATATCCTTCTCTGTGTTCATCGTATAAATATATACATTTATATTTATCTTTAAAACAACGTGAGGGTGAGTAAATGATGACAGAATGTTCATTTTTGGGTAACTGTCCCTTTAAGAACTGTCCACCTAGACCTACACATCCTTTCACATCAGTCAAGCTGATTTATGCAAGCACACATTCACTTACCCTTTCTCCTGTTAAAAGCTCTGTTCATTCTGCAGATTTCACGATCTTCCAACGAGACGCCACCTAGAATAAAACCACAGAGAATAACTGTGTAAGAGCCAAAGAATCCTATCAAATGAAAAGATCATAGAAAGTGGAGTCTTTCTACACACATCAGAAGTGTTCATGACTGTTGATGGTGATCAGATAAAGTCACGTTTAAAGGGGTCATGTGACATTTATGATTAAACGATTATGCTTTGCTCCGCCTCTCTGAAACTTGCAGACTTTGAACAAAGCTCACGGCTCTGAAAAAAGCAAGGTGTGCTCTGATTGGCCAGTTGACCAGTGTGTAGTGATTGGTGGAATACTGCAAGCGTGTGAGGGAAATGTAATGTATCTGACCATATTTGGAACATCAGGTTCCTCTTCAATTGTAATGACAGGTACACCACCTTACTTGAGTATACATTTGGGCGGTCTTCGTCAGACCACCAACTGATGTAGATTTGTGGGGATGTGGTTACACGAGGTGTTTCAGGCAGGTCTGGTTGAGCATTCACTTTTAGATATAATGCATCTTCTGTATCTAATATATGCATACGCAACTTATAACATACCAAAGACACAGAAAAACACGTATTCGTGCCATATGAACCCTTTAAAATTCTGAGTAACTGAGATGAGAATCTCAGACACACTTCACGTTGAGTTCACTTTCAGCTCGGCTGTGCCGGCAATTAGCACACAATGTGTCCGTTTGATGTCTGGAGTGCTGAAGAAGGTTTCATAGAAGTTTCCTCGCACAGATTGTTCTGTATGTACCAAGATTTCTGTTGTTAAGAACATTTTCACCTTCAGTCACAGCAGCGATTCCCACTTCTGCTGTGAAGCGTCTGGATAATGTTGAACAGAAGTTGACGGATCAAAACAAATGAACTCATTTTGAGGCTAATCCTCAAACATGAGAACAGATGAAATGACTGACAAATCACTTTCACCGGCTTGCCATGCAAAGCACATCATCTGCTGGTTTAATACAATTACTTTAAATCATTACTTTAAATTTCCACTTTCACTAAGATAAAAGCTTTGCTGGTGAGTGTCCGGAGCGTCCGGCTGCTCCTGCTCGGTTCAATAAATCGATAACAGAAGTCAAGAGTCAAGTGATCTCAATGAAACCCTGAAGAACAACAGCAGAGAGAATCTTCCCGTTCGCACATTTCATTGATCTGAAGAGCAGAAAGAACCCGCAGCACAAAACACTTCAGTCTGTCAATCATCAAACATCCTCAGAGTGAAAAAACTGAACGGATCAGAAATAGAAGGTGAACACAAGAGGGAAGGCCAATATAACACTTGGGGCGCTATCATACACCTGACATTCTCATTTCCCAATCCTGTGATGCGTTGATGCATTTGAGCTCATTTGTGTGCCCATGGGCATCTTGGTCTAAAAAAGAGCCGTTTTAAGGCGCATTGTTGGGCCGTTGCTATTTTGAGGGACTGAAAATATTAGTAAATAGCGAATCCGCCATGGGGCCAGCACAACTGGCTCTTAAAGGGAATGAGAGATGAGACTCTGATTGGTTTACTTCCCAAAAAACACCCATTACTCATTAAGAGAATCGGGACAACATGTTTAGACCATGTGCCCGGGCGCGCCCAGCGTTTCCCCGTCGTAGCAATAGTTGATTCGGACACCCTGAGAGCACCTGTACCATGCGCTTAGATCTTAAAATAGGGCCCTTGTTGTTCAAACAAATCTCAGCTTCATTTTTCAGTTCTGATCATTTTACACCTGAGATAAAAATACATTTGTTCTGACACACGTAAGATTCACAAACCATCTAAATCACTCATGCTCTCATTTTTAAATGAAAAAAAAGAGGGTTTAGAGTTTGTAAAGAGGTTTTTTTTCTCCAAGATGAGTTTGGAAAGCACAAGCTAGAGCGAAGGAACCACACGTGTTTGATTATAGAAACAGTATAAAGAACACTTGACATGAACATTTAAAGCTCATGAATTCAAGGAAGTTTAGTAACAATTTATTTCTCTTGACCGAGCATGAAAGTCGTAGAAAGTGCACATAAAAGCTCACATCACTGCCACAGAGAATGTGACGCATGCATGTGATCTTTCACACTTCAGAGTTATAAATGAGTTCAAACTAAAAACTTTCACATTATATCACACAACCTTTACTGATGCTATATTATATATACAACTCACTGATGCTATATTATATATACAACTCACTGATGCTATACTATATATACAACTCACTGATGCTATACTATATATACAACTCACTGATGCTATACTATATATACACAACTTTCATTCAGTCTTAATGAAACATGTTTTAGTGGATTTGAAGTCTGTTACAGGTGACATAGAAGAACAACTGTTTTGTATGTTTTGATTTTGTAGGATGTCTTCATTCGTCGATTCTCTTTATTTCTATCATCTCATACAATAAACCGAATGCCTTGTGAGACATATGTTGTGGTTTTAAACAGTGAGAGACTTTAATAGTAAACGTGACATTGACCTCAGTGAAGACTAACAGCATCACATCACAATGTCATTTTCATCAACACAGAATATATTTTACTACACAAACATGTTTTCCGAGTATTCTAAGAGCATATCAACTCAAAGTTCTTTACCTGACGTGTCAGTCTAACAACGGAGATATTAACATTTGTTCAGATTAAAAAATCAGTAGTAGAATTATTATTATTATTATTATTCCTGACGAGACCTGACCGGTCAAAATCAATTCAGACCCATACATTTTTAATCTCTGACATCAGAGCATCAAACTATTCAGCTTCACTCAGGCTTATGGATGAAGGTGAAAGATCACGTTATCAATGAAGGATGGGACGTTAAAATGTTTTTATATGTTTAAATGAATGCAGAGTTTTGAGATGATGGCGTTAATGATATTTCTCACGTCTCTGAATCTAAAAAACAGACTTGTGTACATTTGAGGAGAGCACAGGATCTAATAAAGCAATAAGTTTCATAAAATAAAGTAAATAAAATGATATTTAGGCTATTGTAATGTGGTCAGCCTTTATAAATCGGGGTGTTTTATAAAGACTTAGGGCCAATCAGAATCAAGAACCAGAACTGACCGCTTTATAATCTCATTTCCATCATCTTTCATCAGGATAAACATCACATGAGAGTGAATCACTGCTGGATATAAAGTGAAGTCAAAGTCAAGACATGTCAATCACAGCAGATGATCTTTATGATAAAGACTTTCATGTTTACAGTGTTGTCATCAGCTGATAGAAAGACATTCAACTTTACAAGGAATCATCCAGAGGGAAAGACCGATCAACTGATCCAGAAAAACTCTGCTCACATGTCTGCTGGAATCACAAAACCTGCACCGGTTGAGTTTTGGATGCTGGTGTCCACAACACTTCTCTGGGCTTCTTCATAAAGAGTGAAGCTTTGATAAACAGCACATTTATACTGGTACACCACCACCAAACCAGTATGCATCAACAAAAAGATCCGCTGACACTGAAGTTAGTTACACAAGATTTAGGGTGATCATAAGTGACATTTTTCCCGGACACATTCTGGCCAGAATCACACGTGTGTCCTTCGGAGGTCACGTCTGTCCACCACTTACGAGGTCAGAAAAACATCATGAAATCAACATTTATGTCTCTTAAGACGTATAAACATTGTAGTTTCATTCTTAGCTTCAAATATAACAGTGGCTTTTCTAGGTAACACTTTACATTGAGGTTCCCTTCGTAAAGCATTTATAAATCTGTTCATTAACGATTAATAAGTCATTTATAAATGCAGTATAAAGCAGTTATAACTGCGTAAATAAAAAGAGGGATTCTAACTAAATACCTGCAAAAAAGTGAGGCGTGTTTAACCCACATGTTATAAATGTTTAATGTATTTATTTGCAAAATAGACTGTAAGACTGGAGACTGTTATTTAGTTTTTTCTTAGTATTGTATATTTCATGAGTGGTTCTCATGAATCATTATATTAAGGCACATGTTCATGGTTTGCTAACATTTTTAACTCTTAACATTTTTTTCAAGGTTGGTGTTTTGAGGTTGTGAATGAATACTTCACAGACTTTCATGGGCTGTCAATACATCTAAATATATGATTCACATCAGAGATGTTGCCTTATGAGCATTCTGTTTCTACAATAAATAAACGTTTTCTGGTTTTGATTAACTACTGGAGGTTATTGAATCATTAATAAAACAAACAAGTTCACAAAAACCTTTGTGCATTTAGTGTTAAAAAAAGTTAAGAAAGTTAAAGTTAAAAGTTAAAAAGAATCTTGTTAGGCAAGAAACGGCTTTGGATAAGCATCATGATCGGGTGGGAACCAGAAGACATTGGGAATCAGATCAAGTAAGCAACTTGGTTTGAAAAGTGTCCTAAGATATGACATATACATTAATAAGAAAAACCCTCTGGAGGACACATTCAAAATCTAAGTGTCTAGGAAAAATAGCACGTTTGATCACCCTAACATGAATGAATTCTGAATTTATCCAAAACAGAAGAACTGACACAGCCCATCAATTTAACGTCTTAAAGAGAAAACGGCCAACAATGGCACGGTTTGGTCAGGATATTATGATTCATCTACACTGCTACAAAAATATGAATAAATCAGGCAAATGAGTTTTACATTTGACATATGAAGACCAAATGAGCTGTGCTGCTCTGTGAAGCATATAATCTCATTATAAAAAAATAAAAATGACAATTAGACTTTAAATCAGCCGACGGTCGTCACTTCAAGACATCTCAGAAGAACCCTTAAAGACCGACAAAGATTTAAATCATCTGAAATCTAAACAGTACACATTCAAGTATCTACACATGACAATAATGTTAGCTGTGTGACATGTTTTAATCTACAGTTTAAGATAAAGAACAATATTTACGGTTTAATAAAAAAAATCATTTGCACCATTAGAACACAAAACATTGAATGAGATTGTGTGTGTGTTGACATTTAGAAGGTGAATCAGTCTGTGGATCTACAGTACACAGTCATGCACACACACACTCAGGCACACACGAGCACGCACACACACACACACACACGCACACACACACACACACACTCACGCACACACGGGCACGCACACACACACGGGCGCGCACAAACACACACGCGCAGCAGTGTCTACTCACGATAAGACAAAGCACTATAGAATAATGAAGCTTCTTCATAAATCTCAGCCACTGACTAACAGCACGTTTTTATTATTTTGCTTTAATCTTCATGGCTGTTTCAGCACGATAAGGATTTCCCCGGTGAAACTTCTCCAGTCACTTTAAATATGCTCATATTTTACTGTCAGGCGTTGATTTCATTCCCTCCAGCATCTCAAGGACGGACCAAACCCCCTTCAGTCACATGCCTAGTTTTGTTGTGTAAATAAATCTGAACGATAATCAAAATCAAAGGTTGCTGTCCACTTTACTCCATGTTGCTCCAGGGGGATTGTCCCTGTAATAAGTGCACTGTAAGTCGCTTTGAATAAAAGCGTCTGCCAAATGACTAAATGTAAATGTAAATGTGAACGAGTGAATCAAAGTGAGTGTGAATCTGATGTTCAAGTGCTGCTGTCAGGACTGATGGAGGTGAACACTTCTGCCAAAAGACTAACAGCTTCTTCTTATTTATCAAAGCATCCTCAGGTAATGAGATCTAATGAAGACACAAACTGCTGCACGACGTGAAGTTCAAAGTCTCGTCCACTCTTCATTACAACTTGTCCTCAATATCGTTTAGCATCATCATTATATTATTAGTAGCTTTTTACGCAAACAAACAAGCAAACACTCCATTAGTCTATGTGAGTGAAATACATCATCAAATCTCTTCCATTTCATCTGATGACCAAAATAAAACATGACATCTGACCTCCTGAACTCATTGTGTTTTTCTCTCAACAACATTCACAGTGTATGACAAAATCCAGTTTATTTTAAATTCTTTAAAGAAATGGATTGCATTATCTTGAGCGGAAGACTAAGCAGAGCACAGTTTATATAAATGTCTTCACATTATCTCAGAGGTCCAGTCGGCTTTCTGTTCTTCTCTAATGAGACACATTCTGGAGACTGAAGCTCTTAATGTGTTGTTGGTTTGTATTTTACCTTTGAAATGAGGTGAACACAATAATTTCTGTTTAATGAGCTTGTTTTCCCACCAACACACCAAAACAAACCCTGTCACAACATGAAACAAATAACAGCAGATGTCTGTGCGCGCCGACATCCCCCGGCAGCAATATCAAGGTTACGTCAAAGAGCAAATGGCCACAATTTATAATTCACCGCCTCCGATCATGAAAAGACCAGCGCCAGATACAACACAGTCTGGAACAAAATCTATATAATCCCTCACACACAGTGATGTAAATAACCAAGAACAAGGGTAAAGTACAGCGCACGGCTAATGTTTTGTATTATAGGCAAACATCTGAACTTAAGAGATTCAATATGAACATTTAAAGCATTCGAGATTTACTTATAGAAAAGCAAGTCAAAATACTTTCATGTCATAGGGATGTGTTGTGAGAAATAGTTGTACTTTAGGACCCAGGAGAAAGCGGCATGACATCGCTGCTCATAACAGCGCTCCAAGCTATAAAAAACATCATTTAATGAAAAATGAATAGAAATGTTGGTTATTTTTGGAATAAAGTCCTTTAAATCTTAAATCACTTAAATCTTACAGACACAGGAGAAGTGAGTAAATATGTGTGTCATGCGTTATTTTGTTCAGAATGTCTTTATTTACTCTCTTATTTACTCTCCACACATAAATGAACAAAACTCAACGTTTCAAAGTTGCAAACGAGATTGTGCAAAAAATATACGCACAAGATTTACAAAAATGAACAAGAATGATAAAAACAGGGCAGAGTCAGGTCGGTGAAGTACAGTGAGCCATTCTCTACATTGAAATGTGTGGTAACACTTGAAGCATGTATATATAATGCATTATAAAGAGTTATTAAAGGTTATTAAAATTCTATGTAGTGTAACAATGAATTGCTAAGTGTTAAAAGATGCATTAAAAGATGCATTACAATGGTTATAAACTACTTTTATAATGCATTATACAAACATGCTTCAAGGAAAGTGTTACCAAATGTGTTTTAGTGCATAACATGAGCAGCACCAACTGTTGTTTCTGTATTATTGTATTTGGTATAAAAGGAGGTTGAGTTTTTAGGGGCAGAGCTGGAAACTAATAGTTGTGAAATTATATCTATCCATCTTCAGTTGTGCTGTGCATCTATTCATGTCAAACCAGCGCCGCCGAGGATAAAACATTCACAATCATCTTAAGGCATCATGGTGCTGGTTTTTCTTTTGTTTGGGTCATTTCATTTCATTTGAAGCAGGACTTGAGGATGTGTTTCTCAAGATTCAAAGACAGCAGTCAATAAAAAAAGAGAGACCTGAACGTCTCCAGCCGCTGTTTAATGCATGCACACACATACATGAAGCGTGTTGAGATAAAACAGAAGAGTCATCAGGACAATGATGCGAGCTCACATCAGAAACACACCAGCTGTTCATCGTCTTCAGCTCTGCAGTGTGTTTGTTTACAGAGAGTGTGTGTGTGTCAGCAGTAGATTAAAACAGACTTTATTTCAGATAAATCAACTGCTGGGTTATGAAACACCATACACAGCGCTTCACGATTCATGTTGACTTTCCCTGATCATTCTGGACTGTAAAGCCCTATAGACTGTGAGATGAAGAGAGATATTTACGGCTCTTTCTCTCTGGAGCGGGTCTGTTACAGAGGAGATAAGACGCAGGTAACACCTGTAAAGCCAGTCTGGGATGTGTTTCTGTGGATTGGGGTTGAATAAAAAAAGTGAAAGGGAACAATAGGTCTAAATCAACACTGAGTACTGACAAACACAGCATGAGCTCACACACAGAAGCTCTCTCTCATGAGGAACATGACGTTTCTGTCTGGTGTTGTGTACTGAATTCATGGATTATTAGTTAGTTTACAGATTTAAGAGCAGACTAGCATCATCATGACGGTGTGATTCAGATCTGTGCTGAAAACTGAAGGGTTTTAAGGGGTTACAAGGGTGATTCAACACTGTGACCTTAAACAAGACTCTTATCTTCAGAGACATCGATTTAACAAGAGATTTTCATTTTACGGCTTGCTGCAATGTATTATGGGATTGGAGTCTATTTGAAGGATTTATGATTTTGAACATGTCTTAAAATGAACTCTGTGTGGTTTGGTGAAATAATAACAATAAAACCTTGTGAGATTTCATTTACAACACGTACAACTTCAGAGGTTCAGGAACATTTCTGAGAGATCTCAATTTGTGAAATTCTGTTTAGTGACACTCGTTCAATTCTGTTAATAAATCAGCTAAATTTTAACATTAAACACACATTGTGCACTTTGTGTTACCTGATGTCTGAAAGACAGTCTTTTATTTCTTATAATGGATGCACTACACAGAAGCTTCTTTATTTCCAGCCATCCTCTTTCATAACATTTGCTGCACACTTTTGTTTAGTTCATGTTATTCCATTACACGCTTACAGCCCGACTCACAGTATTCTCTTCTTTCTCTCTCACAATGTAATCAGATAACACTCAGTCTGAATATTGATTCCTCATAAAGTGAAAACACAGAGCCATTCCAGAGAAAAATGAATAACTGGAGAGAGAAAGAGAGAGAGAGAGAGAGAGAGAGACCCAGAGAGCGAGAGAGAAAGAGAGAGAGAGAGACCCAGAGAGCGAGAGAGAAAGAGAGAGAGAGAGACCCAGAGAGCGAGAGTGATAGAGAAAGAGACAGAGGGACAGAGAGAGAGAGAGCGAGAGAGAGAGAGAGAGAGAGAGAGAGAGACCCAGAGAGCGAGAGTGATAGAGAAAGAGACAGAGGGACAGAGAGAGAGAGAGCGAGAGAGAGAGAGATAGAGAGAGAGAGAGACCCAGAGAGCGAGAGTGATAGAGAAAGAGACAGAGGGACAGAGAGAGAGAGAGCGAGAGAGAGAGATAGAGAGAGAGATCCCAAAAGACCTTAAACTGCTCTGCTGGTCCAGAATTTACATCTCAATCTCAAGCGCTGACACACAAACTCCTCCATCTGAACCTTAGGAATGTAAAGACAAAACACAATGTATCCCAATGAGTGAATGTATTATTAATCATTTTAATGCACACGGTGTATAAACACAGAGCAAATCTCTCATATTCTCTCATAAACTGAAGAATGTCCACACAGTCAATAAAGAACAAAGCAGCAGATTGATCTGGACTCTGTCTTACACCTGCGGTACATAACATACTTCACATCGATGCTTAACGAACTGAAATAACCTGCATAATGTAACACTTACAAACAATATCCAAAACCACAAGACGACTAAATATGTCCCCAAAACATTTTGCAAACTTTCTCATTAATGTCTAAAATGTTATTATGAATGTTTTGTTCCACCATTTCTAACGTTTAGAAACTGTCTCCAAAGTTCTGACAATGTTGCCTGTTAGCTGGAAGCCAATTTTTTTGTGTCAAATGAAAGTTTAGACAGAATTTTTCAGGATAGTATGTAATGTTATTTTTTAGATGATAATAGTTATAGAAGTTATCGTCCAGCTACTTTGAGATACTGTCTCTAGTTTGATTAACTGAGTTTTGTTGTTTTACTTGTGGGTTGTTCTTTTCACAAATTCAACACACACGTTGCATACTTGCATGCACACACACACATACATGCACGCATCCAAACAAGTATTAACTTCGATGCATATAATTCTCCTCATATCCTTCGTCCATAGGTGCAGAAAATACTGTTTCTTTTAAGCCAAATAAAGTTGAATTTGAGTGTTAAATGCAGATCATTATACGGACATCCAGCTGTGATGTAATGAAAGTGTGCATTGACCCTGTAAAGACATGTGATGATGATGATGATGATGATGATACAGTCACAGCAGGATTACATCAGATTGATGAAAGTTCTCTTAATCTCCATTATTCCCTCCCTGTTTTCTTCTACACAGGAAATGATGTCATGAGTGCATTCTTAAGGAGTCGGTGGGCGTCTCTAGGAGTAAAATAGACATTCTTGGGAAAGTGGAACGCTTTCTTTGGACCGCACCCAGAGGGGCACTCCCAGGACGTCTCCGGGTGAACGCCTTACAAAACAGCCCCATTGTTTTTTCTGCGTAGCTCTTTTGACAACAATACTGGGTCACTTTCATCTCACTGAGCGCCTCGCAAATCATCATGTGATGCAAACATGCTCCTGATCTTAGCTTGATGGGAAACTCATACAGTTCCTCTTCTATTTTTAGGAGGTCATTAAAAATCATCAAGCGTAGAGCTAAAGCTGCTCTTCTAAACATACAAACACATGCGGAAACTTGAACACAGAAGAGCATTTCTACAGACTTATGAAGATAAGAAGAAGGTTGTCTTTAAGATAACAATGAAGAATGTTTAATAACACACAAGTTATGGGCAATATGACATTTTCTGGACATCAACAGATTGTTACTGTACCACAAATAGAAAATGTTAGAAATAATAGTTGGATTTTATGAAAGCTCAAACGTTTTCACTACTGCTACTAAAATCTGTGTTGGTGAGCAGTTTTAAACCCATTTGTTATGTTCATATTAGATTCAGACGTCACACCCCATCATTCCTTGATTCTAGCCCCAAAAATTTAAATTTTATTGTTGTTGTAAACTTATAAAAATGTCTTTGTTCTGTTGAATACAAAGGAAGATATTTGGAAGAATGTTAGCAAGTGACCTTTCTGGGGCATCGTTGTCATCCATAGTAGGAACAAATATTTTTGTTCTGCTTAATACAAAAGAAGAAATGAAAGTAAAAATTTTCTTACAGTGTTGCAGTGATTATTAGGGCTGTCGCGATCAACCAACGATAAATATCACATGATTTATGCACAGGTTTTGAGTGAAGTACGGGAAAAGCTACGCATTACTTTCTAAAGTCGTTTCACTCGGATGTACGTCACCATACGAAAAAGAAGACAATTGCAACTTCTGTTTCATGGTGACTGAAAAACGTTTGAAGAACAGCAATAGAATATGACCACAGGCGTTTCCTGGAACTAATCGTTCTTCTTCTGTTTCCCATATTCAGAGTTTCTGCGCAAGAGCGCCCTTTGGCTTTCAGATGTGCCGCCATTTAACCGTAAATCAGTGAGAAACTGAAAGCATAAGAATCATACGACATATCGCCCAGCCCTACTCTGACTACCATTTTCATTTTTGTCCTATATGGTAGTCAACGATGTGCCAGAACGGTCAGTTGCTAAAACTCTGTGTTCAACAGAACAAAAAAATGTTTACGGATTTGGAACGACAAGACAGTGAGTCACTGATGTCCTGTGAACACTTCATTACAGGTGAACACAAGTATTCCCTGAACTTCTCTGAGCGTCAGATTGTTTTATTAGCACTGATGCTGAAGCACTACACAAATCACATACAGTACATTCTGTGGTGACCGTGAACAGCAGCAGGCTTTAATAACTAACATTAATGTGTTCTGTGACAGAATTACGCTCATATAATGACAGGTCTATGATCAAACTGATGACATTTTCAGACCACAATCACTATATATAATCCAGAACTCCATTTAACACCACACTGACAACACACCACGAAGTACTGCGTCACAAAAAATGCAACACAGAGAAGATGTTTATTTCAGACGTATGAGAGGTCACAGAAGAAGCATACGCTTCACACCAATCACACAATGACATGTAATGAAATCTCTCTCTCTTCATTAAAGCCCTTCAGGAGCTCACTCTCGTAACACACTCTCTCTTCTTTCTCTTCTCACAAAACAACATTTATTATGAACACAATGAGATGCATGTGCCGTGGCCGAGACGCTGTTAACGTCACAGAGAGGTTCTGTAAAGTGGCGACACTTTCAGCTTTGACAAATTCACCCAGTCATTGTGTACTTTCTCATCATGTCAATCTCTGTTTGCAGCGGTTTATTTTATTTAGGGTTTCATAAAGTAAAGTACATAAAGTAGACCAGTGACCAGGCAACCCAGTCTCAAGGCAGTTTGTGGCATTCGGACCAAATTTGGAATCTATTAATTTGTGTCTAGGATTTTGATAAAAAAAACTTTTGATACACAGACCTTGTGTGTAAGTACTTTTATATATTTGTAACCTGATATAAAAGAAGGCTAACCAACACCTTACCTCAGGGCCAAAACCGAAAATCACAGCCACAAAGGCTTATTTTGCTAAAAACACGAGTTTCACGAGGTGGCAAGGCAATGATAAATGGCTGCCCACACTCCGCCCCTAAACCTGACGTGGGAATTCACACGAATGATACACCTTTTAAAATAGGTATATATTATTATTAAAATTCCCATCAGATTGCATTGATACACATTTATACATTTGAAAGATATTACGTACTAAAATACTTTGGATTAAAAGTCGTGCTGGGTGACACAGGAAAAAAAGTGAAATTCAGTGTTGGGTGTAACTAGTTACTAACTCATTAGTTACTGTAATTGAATTACTTTTCCCTTGAAAAAGTAAAGTAAGGGATAACTCTGATCTTTTCTGTAATTTTATTACAGTTACTGCAGATGTAATTTACGGTTGCCGCTAGGTGTCACTGCACTGCAACAGAAGAAAACACATGCAAACACAAAAAAACACAAGCAAATTCAGGAAGCATCTTCATTAGTTTGGCGACACACGCTCTGCGAAAACTCGCAACACAAACAAACACAGAAACGCGCTGCAAATACTCGCAACACAAACAAACACAGAAACGCGCTGCAAATACTCGCAACACAAACAAACACAGAAACGCGCTGCAAATACTCGCAACACAAACAAACACAGAAACGCGCTGCAAATACTCGCAACACAAACAAACACAGAAACGCGCTGCAAATACTCGCAACACAAACAAACACAGAAACGCGCTGCAAATACTCGCAACACAAACAAACACAGAAACGCGCTGCAAATACTCGCAACACAAACAAACACAGAAACGCGCTGCAAGCTGCACAGACGACAACGGAAGTGTTTCCGGGGGACCCAAAGAACGGATGCACCTGATTGGGACGCGCTTCATTTTGACTGTTCAAATTCGTTATTGGAGTTGTCAGCCACATTAACTATGTCGACTAGAATAAATTGGCAAGTTTTTAATCATTTTTTTAAACCTTTAAACTTTTTCTTAGTGACACTTGTTTAAGTAAGTCGAGCAGCTACTACGTCTTATAGTTTTTGTTAAACTGTTCAAATCGACAGGCTAATAATATCCTACGGACATACGTTAAGAAAGTTAAAATAAAGTTATAAAGCAATTACCTTCGATGTGGCTGACAACACCACTAACGAATTTGCACGGTCAAAATGAAGCGCGTCTCAATCAGGTGCATCAGTTTTTGCGGTCCCCCGGAAACACTTCTGTTGTCGTCTGTGCAGCTTGCAGCGCGTTTCGGTGTTTGTTTTTTTGTTGCGAGTATTTGCAGGGCATGTGTCGCCAAACTAATGAAGATTGTGTTTTTTTGTGTTTGCATGTGTTTTCTTCTGTTGCAGCGCTGTGACACCTAGCAGCCACCGTAGTAATTAAACTAAATACTTCGTTTATTATATGTATGTGCAACAGTGGAATAGACAGCTCAAATCAAAGCCTAACTTTCTAATCTATCATTCACACATTTGTAATACTTTGGTCAGTAAATATTAATAATATTACTTTATGTAGTTTTATATTATTTATTTGAATGAATGAAGATCCGTTTCATGTCTACCCTTGAATCACTGAACTTATCAAGGTTGTCATAGAAAGTAATAAGTCACTAAATACTTTTTGGCTAGAGTAATTTGCCCAGTAATCTAATGACACTATTGAATATGTAATTAGTAACTAGTATTTCATTACTATCCAGAGTAACTTGCCCAACACTGCCCTTGACAGATGTCATGAATTCCCTTGAGACTGTGTCGGACCAGGTGCTGTTCTGCTTCAAAGTAGCATCATAATGATGTTGACACATCACACAAAAACTCTATTTTCTCTACGAGAAAAAACAAAATAAAGATGACACATCATGTGCTCTGGGGCAGTCCAATAAAATGCTTTCTAAAACAGGAATGTTCTCTTCCAGCTACTAATATTTCATGCTCTGTGGAAACAAGAATAAACACAGCTCGTCAAAACAAACAAACAAAATCTACATCTTCACTAACCCAGACATTGAAAATGTAAACACACTTGTGTTTTCCAAAAGTTGCTCATCTGAAACCTCTTTTAGTGATGTAATGGACGTCTGCGGTGGAAACCACTATGAGTGTGACTTCATTCGAATTGAACCCTGTATATTATCTTAATGGAACAGTATGCAAACAAGATTATACAAATGATTTCACACAAAAATCACAATCAAACATGGTTACGTGCATCTCAATCCCACAGACAGCCGTCAATACACACTTTTGTTTGACTAAATTACAAATCTGCCGTAAAAGTGACCCTGTGGAATCTATGCCATCATTACTGCTAACAAAATGATATCTAGTAAATCACATATTTCTCATCAGCTTTTATACAGATCAGATGTCACGCTGAGGGCAGTCAGATCACAGGACTTCAGTGACAACTCAGACGTGATTCTGAAGATTTCAAACGGTTGCTTTACCCAGAAGATCACAGTGTCCGCTAAAAGAGAAGCCTGTTGGTTTATACGCTTCACTGGAATCAAATAGACAAGCCATTAGACTCACAGAACACCTGCTACAGACAATTACAATTTAAACTGAAATCTTATTTGTGAGAGATCACAGATTCACAGCAAACACAGAACGAGTCGCTGTTGAGTG
Organism: Triplophysa dalaica; assembly: GCF_015846415.1. NCBI lineage: Eukaryota > Metazoa > Chordata > Actinopteri > Cypriniformes > Nemacheilidae > Triplophysa > Triplophysa dalaica. The sequence goes on along the minus strand of NC_079547.1, from coordinate 800,004 downwards.
ATTATCTCTCTTGGATGTGTTATAATATCAGTCTCTGTTCTGCAAATGCAGAAACTCTTTGTAAAGTGCAGAAGACTTATTTACGACTGATGTTTACCAATCAATCTCAGAAAACTTTAAAACTGGTCATTTGCATGATTCTGAGAGTTTACATTGTCTGTTTAGATTGAATCTGTCCGTCAGCGCTGCAGAATTATTTTCATAGCTTTAATTTGCATGCGAATTGCAAAACGCGTGGTGATAAAAGCCATACATCAGCGGAGAAAAGAACACTCAACTTTTACTAAAATTAGGTGGTTTCCATCGGGCAGCTGACGATATAACGATCATTTGCTCAAGGTAAAACTGTCTGGAGTAAGAGAATAAATAAAAACGTTCCTGAACGGTAGGGACATCGTGTGAAGATAAAGACAACAAACATTATCTCAGATCAATTTCAAGGTCCGGTTCTCTTGAAACGATACGTTGTACCTTATTTCCTATTCAAATAGTTTTCCATTACTGTTTGAAGTGTAATTTATCAAACTGAATGATTTTGTGTGTTTTGCGGCTATGAAACTCTCATTAATTCTCTGGGTGTACAGTAGCTGAAGTGTGAATGACTATCACTAGACTCACCAAACTGATCTAAAACTGGGCATTAACTCTTATTCGGGACAAGTAAATATTTTGTATGGGCAAGTGAGAGAGAGTTTTACTGGTAACTTGAAGCTGTACAGTGGGATGAAAAAAAATGGTCTGTGCCAAGTATAAACTAGGCAGTATAGCACTCATATGATAGCGTTTGTCAGGTGCATTAGACAGAGCTGCGTGTTTGTGTAAAGTGCGTTTGTCATTGTGCTTGTTTCTGTGTGACGTTAATCAATGGAGCACCGCATATTTCACTTTAGTTTAAGTCTATTTCGGGAGTTTTTCAGAATCCGAAACAATTATATTGACGCTACAATTGACGTTACACTATTTTTCTTCGGACAAGTAGATTTTGTACTCGGACAAGTGAATGACAAATTAACCGAAGGACATCCACATGATGACGCTTTGTGTGAAGCCCTGTATAAAACTCATGACTGGTTTCCTAAACATTCCTCCATTGCCCTTTGACAGCCAAAGGACGAACGCACATCATTGGTTGAGCCAACAGAGGTTGCATTTACACCAGTGTCTATTTTTCAGGGAAGTCAATAAACAAATGCCTTAAAGGAACAGTTCATCCAAAAATCTAAATTCAGTCATCATTTCTTGACTTGTTTTTTCAGTGGAACACAGAAGATATTTCGAGAAATGTCTCAGTGGTTTTGTGTTCATATCAAGAAAGTCAATGGGGTTCAGTTGTTTGTTTATGAACATTCTTTAAAATATCTCCTTTTGTTGTCTCTGTCTCGTGGCCACAAATCAAATACAATCCCACAACTAACTCATAAACTCATTTTACTCATTTGTTGCCTCATTAGAGATAAATCTGTTGGAATTAAACACTGATGGATTTATTAATTTGTGGGCAGAAATTGATCAAATATGATCCTGATTAACCTAAAACAAGGGAATGAGTTAGCAAAACTGAGAACCTTTGCCTACTTCTCACTACACGTGTGTTCATGTTAAGTCTCAGAAGACACAGATAAACAGGATGCCAAAGAGATTTATGAAAACCCGTAACCTCTAGCAAATCCTAAATAAATCCAAGATGAACCTCACAAAACCCAAGACCTCCATCTAAACCAGACTACTCAAGTACAGGATAAGACCCTTTTATTCTGACAAATCAACATTGTATAAAGTAAGACCTATCCATTATGCAGTGATCAATATATATATATATATATTAGATATAGATATATTACATTATTCAATTGATCATGCTCAAATTCAAGCACACATGAGGCAGCACTGAAAGAAGGGTGAGGATCATGTTGTCATTAAGTTACAGTATTGATTTTTGCAGATCCGGAAACTGAAAACTGATATTTGGTGTATCCACCAGAGGATGGAAATAAATGTGACACTAGCCAGGCTCTCTTGAGGTTTCTCGAAGTCTCTTAGTAGCATGTAAATCATCTAATGTTCAATCAATAACATGATTCATGACACACTGATGTCATGTGAAGATTAGGCTATGTCATTGTGTTTTAGAAACTATTCAATCCAACGTCATCTGGAGATCACAGCTATTTAGAAAAACCCTTGTCCTGATAATCACGCTATTAAAATGCCTTGAAAGCTTTATGTAAATCTCTGGGCTATGTAAATGACACATGATTTGTGAAGAACACGACCGAAATATATTCACACTCACGAACGAATTTAAGGAAGAGTTCACCCAAACATGAAAATTCTGTGGTCAAGTCCACACCCGCTTATTGTGTGAAATTTATTTTCTATCTTTGGTGAAACACAAAACGAGATTTAGTGCAGAATAGACACACTGTCATCGAGGAGAGTAAGCAGATAAAGATAATGAGGAACGTCCTTCAAAAATAAGTTGTGACTGAAGTGTTGATTAATAAGGACAGACTTTTTATATTTGGATAAACTAGTTTAATGCCATCGTGGACATTTGATATTTAATGGATTATATCAGTGGCCACCGGTTTTTGTGGTATTTTATGAAATGCAGTACAATTTTCATAGATTTTATGCTATCATACATCTGAAAAATAAGACCACCAACCAAAAGAATTGATATTCCAGCATTGGATAACTGAATATTTTTGATTTAATTCAAATTACAAGTTTAAGATGACAAGTCTTTATTTGGGGGCCACAAAGCAATGCACTCTACACAAAGGGGTCTTACATCGAAAAAGTTTGAGAACCACTGGAATAGATCATATTTGTTATATTAGGGTGCATAATACTATTTTTTCCAGAAGACAATGTAATGAAAACACTAGCAAAAGGAGCTCAATGTCAGAATGTGTTTGTGCTGTTCTTTCTTTCTGAAGGGCAGTAAATGACGATGGACACGGAGTCAGCGATATTATTGTGAACATAACTGTGTGTGTGTGCTGAGGTCAGTGCCTGAGCTCTGGGTTAATGCATTAAACTTATACACAACAGAACAAAACTTTGCACCATAATCAAGTCCATCATGAAATATAACAAGTCTCATACACTACTGTTCTAAAGAGAAGAGCCATTTACATCCTCTACTCACATTCTCAACATTTTAAGATAATAGTAAATTCATCAAAACTATCAGAAGGTAATTTTAGGTGTTGTGTTGTCATGAAAAATATCTAATGAAACATTTTATTTTAGATCATCTTCATTGTAGTTAGTCTTTGTGTAAACATGTTGAAATGTTCTTTCTTGAGTAAGCTTAAAACAAATAAACAACTTCACAACCCTGTTCTGATCCTTATTGACTGCCTTATTACTTCATTATTCGTGAATATTCAGAAAGAAAGTTTAAATAATAATTCATTTTAGTTTTATAATGAAAGAAAGCATACTTGGAGCCTACAATCATATTTTGTACACATCAAAAGAATTGTAAGTGATGTTGAACTTTTAACCGGTTGTGTATATTCAGGGCTATTTACACCTGCCTGTCATTCGAACAAACAATTGACACAATAACCTGATTTAATTCTATAGACTTGCTCTTGTTACCTATTCTATAGTACACTACACGTCAAATATAGATCAGTCTTATTGAATAAACGTCACGCTAAAACAACACAAACAAAGCGCAACAGATCAACAATGACAAATACACAACTCTCACGTCAGAATGTCTGGAAAAAAATCGTGATATTATTAATCTAATCGTCTGTTCTCCGCGAGAGTAATACGAGGAAAGAAACAACAAGTTTTCTTACAGGGAATGATGCTGTTGTAGTTTTTCCCGGTAAACCGGAGCACGTCCACGCGCATCTGCAGCAACTCACTGGAAGAGCGCGCGGGCTTGATTGTGTCTCAACCCCGCGCGCGCTCCCGCGTCAAGCCGCTTTTAAAAGTTTGATGACGTCAGGCGGGCTTTTAAAACGCCGCGATGTCCACAGGAATGTGCGGCGCGCGGTCAGAGCTTTATTAAAGGGACCGCGCATCACAAACACTACTGAGTGCACACCTGAGAGGGAGCAGACTCGCTGAAATATTTCTTTTATTATTTTTTGCTTGGGAAGGCATGTTTTGGTAAAATACGAAATAAACACTTATGAAACCTGGATAAGGCCTAAAGCTTTGGGTGAATAAATGTCAAATGTAAAACCACTTGAAGTATAGGCGATGTATATTTTAGCCACCATGACTCATTCAAAGGATTGTATTTCATTAGAAGGAAATTACTAATTTATTAAATCAACTGCTCTATTTCTTTCAAGGTATTAATTGGCTTGTTAGATCAGAAATTCAAGTGTTGTATAATCTCTCTTGTCCTTTACATGTCTGTGTCCGTGCTCGTGTGCTGAATGAGTACTTCGTTCATGATTCCATTTGTCATTTGTCAACCAAGATATTTGTAATCAATTTAACTCTCATCTCCAAAATAAAGCTTGTTTACTGAAGCAGTGCAGTTTCTACTGTTTGTGTTTTTTTACAGCATGGATGAATGTCTGCAGAATGGAATCATGATTGACAGTTTCATTCTGATGAACTCTGTAATCTGATGTTTATGTATTAGCAAACATGCTGCAGATAGATTTTTGTTGATTCGTCTGTCAATCTATTCTGACTCACCCCTCTATACAAACCTACCAGATATGGTGTCATTCGTCAGACACATCCTATATTTATACTTTCATGGTTGTCTCTTTATATTACTGTAAAGTCATTTCATGTTCTCTTTTTATTTGTAACACACAGCAGGTCTTGTCTGCTTTGCATATTTTTAACAACTGTTAATGAAGCACAATAATCTTCTATTTGCATTCAGGGAAATCATTATTCATTAATTACTACTCACAGAAACGCCTTTAGACTCTCAATTCTGTTTCTCTCACTCTCTTTCAAGAAAATATAAATAAAACACTGAAATCAGAAACACCGGAACACATGCACTGTAAAAATGTTGGGTATTTTATGATGGGTTACTTCAGCCTAAAAGCTGAGTGTTTTGTAAGCCATGTTTGGGCAATTATGGACAATGTCAAGGTTAATTTAACCCAAGATATGGAGTTGTTGTTGTTTTTTAGCCTATTCCATGGGTTGAAAATAACCCAGCATTTTTTATAAGTTTTAAAGAACGTAGACACCTTCCGTAAAATTCAAGATCTCATTTTGTGTTCACTTTGAGTTTATGGAGGTAAATAACCGATGACACATTTAATGAAATGTAATGCAGCACGTCCTCTCACGTTAAAGATTCGTTAGAATCACACAGCACACGTGCATACAGATTTCACGCTTCCATATTGATTCACATAAACACAGACGTGAGCTCATGTGACCACAGTTAATCACACACGATGTCTTATAATGAGTCTGATCTCTCTAGAGATCCGCTTTGAGCATTTACCCGCTTCTCTTCATTTACATCAGACAGCTCATAAACAAGAAGTCCATTAAAACCGAGTCTGTCTCATTCTTCTGGAGCCTGTCATTTAAAAACACTGCGGCTTGATAATCATTAAAACGGACAGAAATGACGGCAGCGGTGATGGATGCATTACACATAATGAACGTGTCCCAAATTCGCATAGAATCCGTCCTAAATAGTATTCGAAAATAGAGTTAGTATGTGACAAATCATAGTATGCTGAGTTAGTATTCTCAAAATACCCGGATAGTCCACTGTGACAGATGTCATGAGGTATCGAGTCACCCCTAGAACTTGGTCCCCTTTAGGACCCCGACTGGTACAAAAATGTACATTTCTGTGCATGTTCGGTAAATGCTAGTGCTATTTTTGTGCAAGCGCTAGCTAACCTATATGGTAGTTGATACGTAAGCTAACCAAAACAGTAAGAACGAGATTTGTTTGATTTCACTACCTATAGCCTCATATACATACTAGCATATCAAGAACTTGATGTAAAAGACGTTAATGGAAATTTTAGCAAAGTTCTAGAGACAAGTATCGTAATGTAATTTAGTAAGAATTGCAATCAGGCGCAAAAAGAGATCCCAAATAGACGTTCTTTCAGCCAATAGAGTCACTCGGGGTCCTATAGGGGACCGAAATCGATGAGGGTGTGAATCCATGGACAATTAACGGCTGAATTTATGATGTACAGCTCACTACAGATTGTGTAGGATGAATTTACATTTTCCCTTCTGTTGTTTATCATAAATCTTAATAAAGGAGTCAAAAAAATCTTAACGGCTGATATTACCCACAACTCACCGCGAGAGGGCGGAGTTCAGTGACGTTCACTGAATTAATCAAATTAAATAAAAGATGCTTCGCTAAATTAATAAATGTAATTATACAGTAAACCAGACATACAAAATAATAAATGAATGCAACGAAGAGCTGTATTTTGATGCTCGTGACAGTTGAGGATCACAGCGTCACAACGGCCACTTCCGTTTCGTGTTAGAATGTCCCAGTGGGTTCAAGTCCACACAGTGCTGCTAGGCACTAAAATGTGTATACTTTCCATAACTAAAAGTGTACATTTAAGGGCATGGTATAAGTAGGCGAATTGGGACTTAGCAACTTTCTCACTTTGATATTTAGTTCAGATTTATTGTAATAATCGTCACAACTTTCTGTTCAACGCTCAGAATGTTTTTCTAGTTTGTAGTTCTTTCTTCACAGCAGCAGTCGGATGGATGACTGAATTGAACAGTTTACGGCAGGTCGCTTGAATCCAGCCACGACACATAACAGCACGACTCTAATCTATTTCTTCGGTTGTTACGGTTCTACGTCTCAGCGCTGTGGAAAAACCTTCCGTCTGGCAGGTTAAAATCGATTTGTTCTCCACAGAGGAGTCGGGCGGCAGGGTGTCGGAAAATTGCATCACATTGCATTGCTAATGATGCCATTTAGAGTCGGTGGAACATCATTAGCTTCAGTCGTGTTTTCCGCTGTTCTCCTCCGGATGGGTTTCGGCAGAGCTTCAGGGAAATGATAAGAGACAAGAGCTGATAAAGCCTGCGGTCTTATATAGTGCCACACGAGAAGACAGATCACTATCCCTCTGTCAGATAGTTCACCCTCAGCCTTTTCTATCGCATTCTCTTCTATAAAGAGCTGAAAATATAAGAGATCTATTCTCGACGGGGCTGCCCTTTCACCAGAAACAATAGAACATTGAAAAGAAGATCAACTCACAGCCCTGTTTTGCATATGAATCGCTCTGTGTTTGGGTTTTGATCTCTTTGACGGGCGTGTGCTTATTTATTTTTCTAAACAAAGTGTTTGGAAGCGTTGCCCCTCGAACACTGTCCCAGTTAACAATGAAGAATCCTTCAAATAATTCACATTTATCTAAACATATGATGTGGAACAGAAACACAAACATTGGTGTGTGTCGTTTTACATTCATCAGATGCATTTTCTCAAATAAGCTTTGAAAAACACACAGTAGTTCATTGTGACTCGTGCGGTGTGCAGGAAATGGATGATATTGTAGATAAAGGTGTAAGAACTTAATTTATTCTTGGCCGGCTCACATTGCTGTTTAGAATTGATTTGTGTTGTTTATCTCAACTTGCAGGAATGACTTGCTCCACAAAAACAATTTTTTTCATTACCCACATCTCACAACTGTGGAAACTGAATTAAAACTTTAATCTTCAATGTTTGTTATTTATAGGCCGGTGACATGTACAGGTGTGTGTGTGGCTCTAGTTTACTACGGTAAATTAATTCTACTGTAATCTACATTAGTGTGTGTTTGTGTTTGTGTGTGTCTGTTGATTTATAGTAACTCCTCAATAAAAGTTTAATCCCTGACTTCAGTAATGCACAGCGGATAACGTTTTTGATGACAAGACTATTTTCACATCCCTAAACAAGCATGCACACGCACACAGATGTTGGGTTTCTATGTTTTATGGGGACATTCCATAGACACAATGTTGTTTATACTGTACAAACTGTATATCATATTTCCTGACCCTAAACCTAACAAATGCACAAAACATTTTTGCTCTTTTAGATGATTTTGTATGATTTATAAGCTTGTTTCCTCATGGGGACCAGAACATTTCCCATCTTTGTGTCGGAGATGTTGTCCCCACACTGTACCCACACATATGCACACACACACACACAAAATGTCTGTTAGCGTCAAATGCTTCTGTATTGTTTGAATGGGGTAACTTGGGTCCACCAAGAAACTGTAGACATGAAACTGTAAACCTTTGGAGAAAAGCGTCTTCCAAATGTTAACAGTTCTCATCTGAGGAGTCATGAACCATAAAAGGATCAAAGTTCTGTTTGACCGAGCTCATATGGAACGATATAAAATAAAGCAACTAAAAGCATATAAAATGCAACTGATAAATATTTAGTGTAGGAAAATGAAAAGGTTTCTGGATTGTTGCATGTCTGTCATTATATCTTTGTGTTATGTGAGAACAGTGTCTGACTGTGTGTCCATTGAAACTCAATGGTTTCATCACAACACAAACTTATTTCTAAATTGTTGAAGCTTGTTAAAAAATTGCTACTGTAGATGCCAACACAGACCATTAATGAAAGATGATAAGAACCATGTAAGCACAAAATATTCATTTCTTGTTTGTGTTTTTAATTTTTTAACCTTTTTCGATTTTGGTGGTGGCGGTGGACTCCAGACTGTATGTGTGTAAATGATCTTTGATGTGTGTCATTTTGGCAGCTCACAGCCTGTGAGTATTTGAGGCCACTTTAGCAGAATCTTCTAATATGTGGTGTGCAAAATAAATCAATGGAAAAAGCAGCACTCAGACAAACTCGGCCAATTATTATGACAGAAAGAGACATAATGACTTGCAGACTGAATGAAAAAGTTCTGTCCATAAATCATTTCTCGTGGTGTCACAGTCTTGTCGCCCTGTGGTGATAACAGATGGGAGTTTGTTGAAGCAGAAAGCTGAATGATAAGAGTTTATCCTTCACATGTGAAAACAAACCGTATGATTGCATTGCATTGTCACGACTGCCCGCCATTTAACACATCCAAAGACAAGTGTGTACTTGGCCTGGCAATGCTTGAGTCCTGATGCCAACTGTTGTGATTGATTTATGAACGACACTTCTATAAAATCTTTTTTAAATCAAAACACAGGTAATGCGGCACTTTCACAGATATCGTTCCATCTTAATGCAAAAACATGCTTTAAATTTCAGTCATAAGGGTTCTGCTAAATGATATCACTCTAAGAAAAAAACATTGGAACACACGCCAGGACTGAAGTTAACTTCCTGTTTCCTGTTTATCATTGTTTTGTATAACAATTGTATTAAAACACGATTTGTTGAATTTTGGTGTATGTTCATTTTATTAAATAAACAATTTGTTGAGTGGGTCCTGTAGTTGGGTCGCATTTAAAGAAACCTTATGGTACACTGACATCTAGCGTTTGATTTTGGTATCGCAGTCTAAATTCAAAATATTGGAGAAACAAGTTAAGCCATCTAACGGTTCTTGTTGTCAGAAATAATCTACAGGTACTCTATTGTCTGTGAATGTGTACCGGAAGTTAAGGCATGATATTTATATTTACAAGCTGCTTCAGTGCCATTTAAATTAATATCTTTAAATAAATATAAAAAACTGCAAAAGCATTATGCAGAATCGTTCAGGAAAAGTCCATGGTAATTTCACTTTCGATCTCTCCATATATATATATATATATCAAACAATACAAGTAAAGGAACATTTCAAAACAATAATAGCAGTAGAGTATTATCCTTCCAAGATGGCGGAGCCACCACTGCAACATGCAACATAGGGCGTGACATCAGCTTCACATTCTCTATGGGGAGAAACGATGCTAAAAATATTTTGTTGTTGTAATACAAACCTTTAGAATTTATTATTTGCGTAATCAATTTATTACTTTATGCAAGTTTCATATTCACGTCGATTGTCAAAAACAAAAGTTATGGTACAGTTTATGTCATTTTTAAATGTTGTTTTAAATATGTCGTTAAATTTTAAATATCAGTCGTTATTCCACGAGCTTTAACTTTACATGTGGCAGGTCACTGCTCAACAACATCTCCATGCGAAGGTTGTGATGTGATGGTAAAATTGCTTCTGTGTATGCAGGTGGATGTTTGTCATCGATTGTGGTGTTTTTAGACTGAGCAGGGGAGAGCATTCGGCACAGTGGGGTTTAAATGTGTCTTTCAGCACATCCTCTGGTAGTTCTGTTTGATTTTCACAAAATGTGCCTCTGATTCTGGCCGTGAAGAGAAGTAGTCTAACAAACAGATTTCTGCCAATTACAATTTGGGTTGCAGGTTCACATCATAGTCACCCCTCAGGACCTCTTCATAGAAAACATTACTGCTTTAGTGCCTCTGCACCCGCTTTACCAATAACCCACCTGTCAATCATCACACGCCTGCTGCTGGGCACTGCATCGTTGCTTATTAAAGATCTCAAAGGTAGTTTATGATAAGCATCCTAAAGTGAAGCAGGGAGTTCTGTTAACCCCACAGCATCTCTTCATTGAGTGATCATACAGGTGGAATAAACAGCACTGAATCTCTTTTGTGTGCTTTATAATGGAAGTCTTGAGTAAGTATTGAAATACTGTGATTATTTAAACAGTTTCAGCGCTGTGCTGTTAACCTTTTGACATTCATTAGCGAAGCCCTGAAACCACAATTACACTTCAGGTCTATTTGACTAATGTCTTGTAATTTTCAGCCTTTCTCCAGTTGTTCAGCTGTCATCATGATGGCGCTGTACACGAGTCCGTTGGTGGATATTCTTCTTGAATGCTGAACACAAACCCACTGAAAGAGAGATAGAATGACTCTCCTGACCTTCAGGTCACGTGCTGTTAATATATCATCAGATAAAGGGGCAGGAATGAGCTCGACACGGTCCTCCTGGGTGTATTAAACCAAAAACTTCTGTTAAAAAGACAAAACTTTTAAAGAATATTTGTAGAAACAAAGACTCCAGCTCAAGCTAATATTTCCCAAACAAGCTTATACATCTCAAAAAAATTATTTTAATGGCATTATTTGTACGCAGCCCTGCTGCAAATGTTCCTTTTTGTGACGTCAATAAAGCTCACTTACATTGAAATTAAATATCATATTTTATGGAATATTGTATTGTTTTTTCACTTATCTGTAGACTTCCTTATTCTTTTTAATTCATGTGCACTCATAACTTTCCATCAAAAACATTGATCTCCTTGTGTCCTAGCAAATAAATCTTTCTCATCAGCTCCTCCTCAAACCTCCTCCTCCTACACTCCTGTATCCACCTCAAAAATGTTGATGTATTGAAATGAATTGTGCTGCTTTTGCAATGTAAAAATATCTATTTCAAAAACTGAAAAGTGCAGATGTATGCTGTGTATAATTCAGTAGGCAGTAGTATAATATGCACATGTGATGGATGTAAATGAGGATTATCTGCTGTGGGTTGTGATGGGCTGGCGTATGTCCCGGGCTGTTTTTGGGTCCAGTCCATCTCCAGCTGCCAGAATCAAGAATCAAATTCAAGACAGAGTTTTAGCTCTACAATGCTTTGAATTTCATCAGCTGCTCTCACAAACCGGACATTATCAAACCATGAACCTCAATACAGAAGCATCTCTCCTCATGACCCACAACATCATCCTTCCACCATCTGGAACCACCGACTGACCGCTTATGTTAACACAAAATCTACCATCATGAAATATTCACCGAGCCCGGCTTCTGACCACTCTTTCTGACAAAACCTTTCACACATCTCTCATTCTGCTGATTTATTCATATGCTCGGTGTACAAATGGAGTAATACGTCCAATTTTAACATGAACATCCAGAAGAAAACATGATCTCACAGGACATCAACATTCTCCTTCAGAACTACAATTTTAAATGTTAAGTCAAAGAATTCAGTCTTGTGTTTCACATGATGTGCAAACAGCTCTGAAGAAAAACACTTTTTTTCATTTTCGGCATATAAATGCAGATAAAAACAAGAATTATATTTGAAAATTCAGTAGTTTAGAGAATTAAACAACAATGTTGAATTTACCAAAATTAACCTATAAACAGTCAGTTCAGAAAAACTAAACAAATTGTGCATGTATATTAACAGTACTTTCATGTTCTGCCACATGGGGGCACTTTAACCTTATAAAACGACACCACATGTGACTTCCGGTGGCTGATTTCCTGTCAGGTACATGTTTGGATATAAGGACAAATATATGAGACGCAGACAAGTTTAATTTCATTGACGTCGGGAAGAAATAATTGAGATATCAAAGAGACATCATCCTATTGTTATTATTGGTGGTTTTACAGTAATCATAGTTCATGCTTGAATCTGAAATATATTAAAGGTGCAGTTTGTAAGACTAATGTGGATATGACGTCATTGACAGGAGACTCCACAGCCCCGTCTCACTGTTTACAATGAAGATTTTCTCACGATTTACAAGTAG